>NC_048599.1:43000893-43203393 GCF_003668045.3 Cricetulus griseus | reverse complement strand
TGACCTAGGATTTTCAAGAGTGTCTCCGCAGTGACCTGAGGCCTCCTATGACCTCTTAGGGTTTTCAGAGCATCCCAGTGACATCAAGTTAGGGAACAGTCCTTAGCATGGCCCTTTTAAGGGAAATTCTTGGCTCTTTAGCTCTTTATTCACAGGAATTTTATAATTTTTTTCTTCCCTGTAAGAAAAAGACTTAAGTCCTTAGTAGGCTGCTTTCTCAAATGTGATTTTACATTTCCTATTTTTGAACTGTCTTTTGAGCCCTTTTTCGAATTCAGGGCAGTCACACCTATAATTTCCACTCCTTAATCTCACCAATAAACACATATATATGTCCATGGCCTTCTCTTATATACAAGTGCTCATAGTAGTATTTTCCTGTGTTCACTATGAAATATTTATGTATGTACTTGTACTTGGTAATAGTGTCTAGCTGTCTAAGACTCGGGGTCTAATTGGTCTGACAAGTCATGAGAATAATTGGAAAGAACATTTATTTTTGGCATCAAACCCTGATGTTGTGTAGGAATGGAAAGTTTTGAATGAAAGTGACAGGTCACGGATGGTCCTTGCTAGAATGACGCAGATATCATGTGAAGCTGGATGGTAGAAGGCTCTACTAGTCCTTTGAATAATTTAGCCTGTCTGTGTCATAGATATCCAGGGTCATGGGGTTCAGTCTAATACCCTCCAGATGAAGTGCTATGGGATTTTAGTGTGGACTCCACAGGGTTTCTTGTAATAGCATGACTTAACTATTTCAGTAACTATTTACAGCTGGTGTATCTTTCAAGGTGTATGTATGTTGGGGGAGCAAATTTACTCAACAAGTGATCAAACAAACATACCCTAACTAATAGTAGGATTTTAAAATAAGACCTTAATTTAAAAGAAACTTTAACAAACAAATCAAAAAGAAACCCACTCCCTTTTTCCCAATTCCTGGTTTCGAGGTAGTATGGTTTAGTAATTGGAGTGTCAAAAAAAAAAAAAAAAGCACAAAAACAAAATGGCAAAAAGGGTTAATAGTTTCTCTTTAGTCTGCTGTAGGATTTAGGACTTCCTGCAATCCAGTATCTCAGATTGTTGTCTTGGTGAGACAAGTAGACAAAGCACTTGCACCTGAGAAGTCACAAAGATGGTGGCCTGCTCCTTCTTGACTGGTCAATCTTACCCCCCAGTTTCTACTGGGAAAGAAGGGCATTGTCTTAGTTAGGATTTCTATTGCTGTGAAGAGACAACATGACCATGGCAACTCTTATAAAGGAAAACATTTAATTGTAATAGCTCACTTACAGTTCAGAGGTTTAGTCCATTATTGTCATGATGGGAAGCATGACAGCATTCAGGCAGACATGACGAAAGAGAAGGAACTGAGAGTTCTTACATCTTGACTCATGGGCAACAAGAAGTGGTCTGAGACACTAGACGGTAGCTTAAGCATATATGAGACTTGAAAGCCTGCCACTAGAGTGACATACTTCCTCCAACAAGGCTATCCCTACTCCAACAAAGCCACACCTCCTAAAAGTGCCACTCCTTTTGGGGACCCTTTTCTTTCAAAACAGTTCACCTAACACTAAGGTCAGTACTTAGGAGAGTCAGTTTGCTCCTTGTTGAGTTCTAATTCATGGAGAGAGAGAGAGAGAGAGAGAGAGAGAGAGAGAGAGAGAGAGAGAGAGAGACCTGAGCACCTTCATAAACAACTGTATTCACAAACAGGAAGCAGTTGGCAAGAGTAGTCTTTCTGTTTAACCTTTCAGGTCCATGTTAATAAAACAATGATTCTGTTCAAACTTATGTATCTATATTTTTCATATGTATATGAACTTCCTGATGGTTTAGTTTGGGATAGTTAGCAAACTGTCCCTCCCAACTGTGGGATGCTGTTCAGGTATTTCTTGTTGAAGACAATTTTTTTCCCTATATATCAGAATCTCTTAGAGCAAACTAATTATCTTGATTGGTGGCAGGTAATTCAACTGAGTAATTGCCTACTGGGAAAACAGTGGGAACAAGAGAAGGAAAGGAAAAGACATACGGAAGGATCCCTTTCTCTAATAAGTTTCCTACAAAGTAACATATATCCATTTTGCTTTCATGACATTCTTACTTTGTAGAGTAGCTCCCACTCTTAAAGGGGAGATGTCCTTTTTGGTTCTTTTTCTGACTACATTTCAATCAAAGGGCTATATTTTAAATTGGGCCTTATTTTTTTATTAAGTAGCATTTTGATTTAAAATGTTGGTAGTATTTGCTCATAAGAATGAAATGAAAACATACTTATAAAAGGAAAGCAAGTATAATGCGTATATTTGCATGAATGGCTTGTGAGCAAGGAAGAGAAGATGTTAAGAAAGAATAATGTGCTTAAGCTTCTGAAAGTAAGGAACAAAGGCTACTTCACTTGTTTGTGAATTAGGTCCTTGCGTTTGAGACAAAATATTTTCCTAAAAGGCAGCTAAAATGAAAATTTCAATGAATGTTTAATTTTTTGGAGATGGAAAACATTGACAGATATTTCTTTAAAATGGAGAAGGGATTGACATGTGAAATTATAATTTTGTAAAAATTAAATAAAAAACGGAAAATATGCATCATATCTCCAGCAGTAGTATTTGATTGTTGTTTAATGTAAAATCTATTTTCTTGAATGGTCTAAGCTATTAAACAGTGCAATAACAAATGACTTGTAAAATATTTTGTATCTTGTTTTGGTGGGGTACACTGCTTTTAAACAAGTCACACATGCTTTATTTATTTAAAAGTAGAGCATTTTTTCTTGTCAGTTTTTTTCCTTTTACTTGCAATGTAATGTAACAAAAGGCCTGAGACCATTTGGAATTTTCCTCTGTCTATTCCATATATTGCTGGAGGAAAAGAAAAGGGGTTGTGTTGTCATGTACTTCCCATGTTCCAGCCAGAACCCATCAATTCTCTTCTGTATTCGCTTCTCTTCTCTATGGAAATTATTTCTCAACAGCTTAGACTTCTGTTACATTTTATATGTGACCCTGAGGTGAGGGTCTCTGCATAAGGTTGGGGACAACTTATATTCAAACTCAAATTTACTTAGTACTGTTTGACTGTAACCTGTTTCAAACTCATGTGGATCTATGTATTATTTTTTAATGTTTTTTGTCAAACTTGATGAATACATTGGACAGTTTATGAAAGATCTCTCCAATATTTTAAGAAAGTCAGATAATACCAATACCAACATACATTAAGAGCTAGTGTACACCAGGTCCAAAAGAAAGGAAATCTGCCAATTTCTACCCAGGATGTGCCAGCCACACATTCTAACTAAAAGCTCAGTTAGTGACTTTATTTGGGATCTCTAGAAATCAACCCCAAGATAGACATTGTGTTTAATTAAATCAGTGTTTCTGGCAGAACTATAGTGAAACCAGGAAATCAACCTGGTAAGGAAGGAAGTTATTCAATGGTATAGTTTGGGCCAGCAAATTACAACTATGCGCAATTTGTGTTCAGTTCCCTAAGCATCCTGGGAAATCCTTCAGAATATGTACCTTTGAATATTTCTTGCAAAGGGTGAACTGTTCTACTTGCATACTAGAGATGCAAGTAGCTGGGAGTAGACAGACTTCACCACCATGGCTGGACCAAAGGGTTATGAGCTATGCATTTACAGGTGGATGTTAAGGCCACCAAGAAAATAATGCTATCACTACAGCCATGTAAACTTCAAACACAAATACAGTGTGTGCAGAGACAGGACAACACTTTAACATCTAGCATTACATTTTTTAAGACAGCATCACTAAATACAAGAATGACTGCCATTGCTTCATCTAAATGAGAATCTCCTAACCAGGCCTCTTAGACTTTGGCATCATCAGAACCAACCAATAGGACACAATTAAGCAGGATCTCATCCCTGGGCATTCCTAAGTTTAGGGTCAGCATGAGAATTTGCATTTCTAACAAGATTTCTGGTGGCATTGTTAGTTCTGGGGACTTAGAGTCTGTGGGACCTCACATGCTTTGCCTGACCTGTGCTGAACACTTCTATGCTGTATCATTATTGTGTTACCAGAAACATGTTGTCCTTGTCAGTGTGTGAAACTGAGGAGGCCCTGACAGATTTTCAAACCACTTCTCACTGGAAGAATTAAACATGGGAGCATTCCCATCTCTCAAAAAGGTAGACAACCCAAAGTTGAAATCTTTTAATGGCAGCTGAGAAGTCTGTCATCTGTCATGTTTATCTTATTTTTGGCCACACTAGGAATTGAAACCAGGACTTTGTGCATGCTTGACAAGTGTTCTACTACAAGTACATACTCAGCCCTCTGTTACTTTTTCATTTTGAGACAGAGTCTTATGAAGTTTCCCGGGCTGGCTTTGAACTTGTGATTCTCCAGCCTCAGCCTCTTGAGTAGCTGATGTAATAGGCCTGTGTCACCAATAAAAGTCTCATTTATACTCATTTTTCATTAGCATGTGTTGAAACAGTAATTCATAAGGAGGATATGTTTATAGGAATTATGTTGGTACATCTTCACAATGGCATTTATGTATCACATAACAAATTACACATAATAATTTTTATGATGTTATGATTGATTAGGCTATTAGTATCTGCTTTATCATGGACTATTTGCTAGTGTATTTTATATTAGTTAGCATAAAACTAGACAACATATTCAGGTTTTTAAAAATCTGTCTAGAATTCTTGGAATTTTTGTTGTTTGCTTTGCTGAGACAAGAGTAATTCCTGCCCTATATGATGGCAAGGACAAGTGACTGTTCCCTCATTGTCTGCTGTGTAGAATCTTAGCGTGGTAGTTGTCAATATATCACACTATTGTTTTGGATATGGTATTTTCCCACTAATCTGGGGACTTTGTAAAATCAGAGCTATGTCTTGTTCTTGTCTCTATGACTATCTGTGTCACAGTGCCAGGTACAAAGAAATACACTCTTAAAATCTGGCTAGATGAGGTAATCAATAAATGTACTAAGCAGTAAAGGCAAAGAAGACATAAAATGTAAACAGAAAATGAATCACTTATCAGAGCTTACTGCCCACTTCCAGGCACATGCCATATGCAATGTGAGACTAGCTTGGCTCTCTCACTGGTGTGGACAGCTGAGACCAGGACAGGTGTAGTGGAACCCTGGAGACTTGCCTGTTAGCAGTAAGATGAGTCATAGTTTTCTTGTTCTGTTTACCATGCATCAATTCAGGATTCATCAGAAAGGATTTTAATCCCCTGCACTGAACAATTTAGAGACACACCCATCCCTCCTCCCAAGGTTTTTTTTTTTTTTTTTTTTTTAATCTTTCCTGGTTATGGACACGTAATAAGGTAGGTGCAAAAAGTCAGATTTTCTTGTTATCTTGTACCTTCTTACCCAAGCAGTAGGAAAGGGGATTTACAATATATTAAAATTGATTTACAATAGAACTTAACTGAAGTCAGCTGACCCTGTGGTTATGAAATTAGTTTCACCACAGTCATACAATGTACATACTGTATATTTTAACCCTGATGGAAGAAAAGAGCAGTTTTCCCCATATCTATAGTTTCCTTGTAATAGAAAAAAATGATAATGATTGATGTGAAGTAAAAATGTCCCTGGGTTTTATAATACCATGTCTTTTGTATAGCCATGGAGTAGCTTTAAAGTATTCAAGATTTATAGTTAGCATTATTCTCTAATTTTTACTTTAAATTCAGAATAATCAAAAAAGCCTACAGCAACTTGAAGAGTCCATCCTTATGGCACAAAAATTGGCTAATAAAGGTGAACCATGAATAGGAGAAATCGTTACAATATCTTAGTGTATATTCATCCATTTCAATGTAAATTGTCCAACATAAATTATGTGTGTCAGATGTGTCAATATAATATTAGCTGTTGTGACAAACAGAGTTTAAAAATGACTTCATAAAATAGAACAATCATGCATGAGTGTTCCCATTTGACCAGCTTATTTCCACATTGTATTTCAGAATATTGGGTTTCTTTCATGTGTCACACACTGGAGCCACATTGACAAAGGGATTGAAACACAGTGGTGTCCCTACATGCCTATTATTTTTCTATTTTGTATACTACATTTTGATCATCTTATATCACACATTGCCATATCTGACTTCCTACTTCTCTATTCTCTGTCCTCTACCTCCAAGCCTTCCTTCTACCTTCATGTTATTTTCTCACATTTCCCTTTTACTTTAGCTATTATAGTTACATGTATATGTACGTGTAAAAATAGAAAAACTGCTGAGTCCTTTTGTGTTGCTCATATGTATTTAGAGTAGACTACTTGGTATTAGATAACCTACCAGAGTATTGACCACAGAGAAAAGGATCCTCCCTCTCTCAGAAATAATTAATTGCCTCTAACTCTTCATTTAAAGGTGAGGCTTTTCCAGTTTTCTCTCGTCCATGTTGGCATATCAACTATGTCATTGTACAGGTCTGGTTTTGACTAACGTACCTTTATGATTTCATAGGTTCAGCTTCCCTCTCCTATGTAGGAGACACAGTCTCTTAGCAAACTCCCTGTTCTTCTAATTTTTACAATGTCTCCTTCCCCTCTTTCATAGTGTTCCCTGAGCCTGTAAGGCTTGTGTTATAATAATCAAGTTGGGTACCCCAGTTGTTCTCTACATTTTGACTATTTGTAGCCTTCTGTACTGGTCTCTGTCTGTTTCAAAAGGAAGTTTCTTTGATGAGGGGTGAGAGCTAAACTTAATCTGTATAAGGATAAGTATTTAGGTTGTAGTTAGAAATTGCATTAGTTTAGAAAAGTGATTGCAGGAGGTTCTTCTCCAGAGTCTATGACCTCATCAGTCATGGGTAGATGGCTAGGTTTATATTACCAGGTATAAATTCTCTCCTATTGAGTAAGTTTTAATTCTATTAGAGAGTAATTGGTTATCCACAAGATGTAAGTGCCACTATTACACCTTTAGGGCTATCTTGCCATACTATTATTGCGTTTTTTAGATATCACAGCTGGGTATAAATATTGGTTGTTTTCTCTCCCTTGGTAGCCTGCATAGCACCTTCCTGTTCTATGAGAGCCAGACTATAGCAAGGAGGCTTTTAGGTCAGATCTGTCTCACATTCTGCAAGTCCTATATTCAGTGTGTATGGTGTCTTCAGCAATAGGACTTACCTTCAAAATCTGAGAAGTAACCAAGAAACAACAGCAATAGTCTATATTGGTTTGAGAGGAAGTGTCTTAGGCTTACCTGACCAAAACTCAAGAGGATGTTTCTCTTGTCTGGTACTGGAATTTCTGCTAGAAAGACCCTGACTCTTGTGAGAGGAAGATGTGGATTAACACCCCTAGTGAAATAACATCATTAATATATTATTCACTTTCGAGAACAAGTGCACTCACACACACACACACAATGTAATTTTAGGTAAGCATACAATAAAATGTTTCCTTTTGTACTTTTCAAACATCCTTAGTATTATTTATCCCTTATCCCTTCACCTTTCGTTGTATTGCCATCTCTTTCTCCCAGGCTGAACCCTCCCATTTTCCCACTCCCACTTCATAGGACCCACAGCCTGCTATTCCTCTCTGTAGCTCTTTCTCTCTCCCTCCATCCCCACCACCCCTTTCTACTTTCCTGATTTGCAGTTACTTCAGGTTATGCACTCATATCTGAAGATTTGCACTAGGAACCATAAGTAAGAGTGAACATGGAGCATTTGACTTTCTTGGTCTGAGTTACTACAATAGGTAAACTTCATTATGAGGAATTTGCAAATGAGTTTGAAAAACATTAAGCAGTGAGATTAGCCAGACCCCAGCTCTGTACATCCCAGTGAACCTTCTAGTTAGGATTGTAAACATGTTCTAGGGCTAGGCACCTCCAGCTAGGTGGTGCAGATCTTGATGTAGGCCAATGCCTGCATGGAGAGGCCCTGGCTAGGTCAGGTAGCAATCTTTCAGTTTCAAAGACATCACATATAGTATTGTGTTCCCCAGATTCTCTAGAAGTTGTATATGGACCTGCCTCATGTTTTGTGAATTTCTAATTTAGAGGCCAAGACTGAAAAATCAGATTTAATCAAAATCGGTATTTTCTGTCTTTTTTTGGGGGGGAAAAACATACAAAACACACTTGGGCATGTATTTCACTTGACAGTAATCTAGTCAGGAAGAGTGTGTGACCACCACTTGCAAACCAGACATGTCTTCTGTATTCACAATTCCCACGAAGCCTGCCTCACTCAAGTACCTTGTCCTTGGCTCACTTTCAGTTTTCTGTCCTTAAGAAATCCTATCCTCATTTTCAATTTCACCCATGGTGGAGAATTTAGACCCCTGGCAATCAGAATCCTTTAAATGCCCATGAAACCAGGAAAACAGTATCCAGCTCCCTTTCAAATCAAGCTGTAAATGGTCAACCCTAAACCACAGCAATTTAAACAGGAGACACAAGCATCTGTTTAGGAGAGAGTATATAATTAGGACATACTCACTCCCTAAGCACCAAAATCAACTATCCTGATAAAACCCTAGGACAGCTTACCACTCTCGAAATACACACTTGGAAAAAAGAAAAAACTAAACTAATTTTAGGTGATCAAGAGAAGGGCACTCTCCAGGGACATGTCTGAGTTCATTGTAGGACATGTGATAGAGTCACTTAATGTTTTCTAAATGCAATGCTCAGACTGAGTCAAGACAGTGCTAAGGTTGAGGATGGGCTCTTACCATGCTTCCTAGGTCTGAAAAGGTGCTAGCATCAAGGCATGCTCAGGTGATGAGACTTACCTGAGCTGATGTCCACACAATGACAGGTCCTTTCTTTGTGAAAGGCCATCAGAGAACCTAGGACTTACAGACAATGTTCCACCAGGATGCTGCTACCATTAGCTCAATGCCTTTGCCACTGGAGCATGGACTTGCTTTGAATGTTGAGGCCTGCAGGAATTAAGTTCAGAGAGTGAATTTAACTGTAGCTCTCAGGAAAAAGAAATAGCTGCTGAATCTAGAATTCACTTTGAATAGCCTTTTAGTCCTCAAGAATTCACTTTGAATAGCCTTTTAGTCCTCAAGACTTTCTGTTATCTTGGAGTTTACATGGTTGAAAAGTGGGAATCCTCTGGTGTTTTCTTTCTTACTGTCTCTCTAGAGGACATAATACACCATTGGCAGTCATGTCGTTGTTCTTCATAGTAAGGTAAATACAGTGTCACAAACTAGTGACAACTAGCAGAGTCAGCCGGGTCTTTTATGTGACTTTGGTATATGTCAAAGTTTGCAGCTTTAATGTCGTAAGCAGGAAACACAATACTATCTTTCTATAGACAATGAAGCTTCTATCTCTCTTGCTTTGTCCCAAATCTAATTCATGAGTTCCTGTTATTTCCTAGACTCCAGTGATTCCTCAGTTCAGACACTCTGCATTTAGTATTATTCTATGTGAAAAATTCTTAGAGCAGTATGCACTTGATGAATTGTAATTATTGTTGCTATTACATCACTATAATTCTTTTTCTGGGTCTGTGTTTCCTTGTTTATTAGTAATTTGCCAGATTGTTTATAGTTTGAAATAACTTTTCTTTTTTTCAATTATGATTCTTTTTCCTTACTCCAGTTTTCCATTTGCTTGCCCTTTCTTACAGTCTCTGGCTCTTTACAGAAATAGTTAAATTAAATTAGACTTGTAATGGCAAACAGAAGAACAGCCAGCTGAGCAAATAAACAGGAGCTAAAAACTGAAGAATTGAGCAGAGAGAGTAGAAAGCCAGCATCTTCCAAACAGGACAGACACAGGGAGAAAAGACCAGTGAAGGGTTAGGAATAGCCTGGGCTAACCGCACATGGTTGGGAGTCGCTACAACTTTCCACAAAATCTTCCTCTTGTTACAAGGACTGCATGTCAGTAAGACTATTCCATGGGGTCCTTCCCTGGGTCACTTTTCAGTGAATGACTCCTCACTTATCCTAGGAAAGCAACTATGAAATCCTAGACACTCAAGGAAAGCATGTTGGAATGAGTTGCTAGTCTTCCCTAGGCACATGCAATTACTAGGATCTTTGTACAATTTGTCTTTCCATATAAATGGCTTTTTCTGGAACAATAGGGGCGGGAGGGGGTGCAGCCTACACCACAAGGCAAGAATTTAGGTTCAAGTTGTGATTATTTTCTAAGTCACTCAGGTGGTAAGCTTCTGTTCCTTCATTTCATGGAGGATGGGCGTTTTTGAATGATGTGCTGAACACTCATTCCCTCCAGATTACAAAATAGTTCTCTTAAAGTACCTTAGACCAAGGCACGGGTCTATAAAGATGTAGACCTGCACTTTGGCATTTAGAGTACAATCATAACGTCCCATTAGACAAGGTGTCTCTGGAGTGTTTAGCAAAATCAAAATTATTTTCTTTACTCATAATCATGTTTATTCTTAGTTCTAATATATGACAGCTGAGTCCATAGGAAGTGACTCGTGAAAAGAGAAAGCTCTCTGGCCTTAATGGCAGGATCCTGTAAGAAAATAGTGTCCTAGAGCCAGAAAAAAACTGCTGACATCTGGAACTGCACCACAGCTGAACAAGTGGTTTGCTAAGTACTCCATCATGCATTAACTTACAGTATGAGTAGCTTCTAGACATTGAATGGCTAGATATGGTTTTATACACACACACACACACACACACACACACACACACACACACACACACACACACACACTCGGAATCTTATTTATAGAACATGGTAGGTAAACAACCCTTTCTATACCACAAATATAGAACTTTTGAGAAAAATCATGGAAGTCATCAGGAAATGCTGTAATAAACCCCAGGATATGGCAGAAAAGCTGTAAGAAAAGCTAAATGATTCTTTCTCCATGCTTCTGCTTAGGCCATAACTGGTAACATATGACTGGTTAAAACAAATCACATAGCCTCTTCATATAGAAAGACACACAAAAAATCCATACTATATCTTTAATATGAGGAACTTAATTATAGGCAAAGGTTATAAATATAGAGACAAGTGGAATATCATAGCCAGTCATCTAGTCAGTCTGCCACAGAAGAGAACGGACTAGATCTGGTGCTAGCCTTGCCACCAGTGAGCCCTGTATTCTTAGAAACCACTAACTACTCTGGGCCACAGGTTTGCACTTAGTAAAAGGAAAGGGTTTGACTATATAATTGCAGAAGTCCCTTTCCAAGACTCTGAAATCTTGTAGGATTTGACTGTATAATTGCTAATATTCCTCTCCAAGGTTTCTGCAGTAATCTCTAGGTGCCTGTGAGATAATTGCAAAAGAAAATTTGAAAGGCATCTCAAAGCTTAGAAGTCTAAAGTATGGGCTGTGTTAAGAAATTGTACCATCCAAGGAGGGGTGTATTTGGAAAAGGAGAGTGAAGAGAGGATGGAGGTAGAGCTAAGTGGAAAGGTACCAGAACTTGCTGGTGATCTTCATCAGATGAAGAGCAAATTCTCCCATGATGTAAGAAGGAGTGTTCGTGTAAGAGCTACGCCAGAATGCAGAGGCATGTCAGGGACCGTGCAGGCAAGTCTCATGATGCCTGGTTTCTGTTTTCTCTCTTTTTATTGACTCAATCTCTGAATCAACTTAGTGTTTTGCCTACCTTGTCCTTGACTCCTCCCATTTCCTCCTTGTGCATTTAACATTCTTCCCTCTGCCCCCTCATGCTATATGTCCCAGTGAACACTGGAGTATTACAAACTCCAGAGGTCTATGATGGAGAGATATACCAGAAAGACATACGTGTGTGTGTGTGTGTGTGTGTGTGTGTGTGTGTGTGTGTGTTTATACATTCCTGAAATAATGTGGAGGAGGGAGAGAATGTTCAACAGAAGAAAACTGTCTGAAGACCATTTTCTCAACTGATATTCTACAAAGTATGATCAGACCAGCAACACCTGCATGTTCTGGAAGCTGGTCAGAAATTCAGATTTTCACCACCTGTCACAGATCTAGTACAAGGCTGAGAGCCTGAAACTTAACAAACACTAGTTCCTTTGTTTGTATATTAACTTTAGAGACACACTAAAGCTTGCCAACAGTGTCTCTTTTTACATGGCATCGTTTTTTGTTTTTTTTTAAATGTGTCTCAACTACAGAGTATATGGGATTCACTTGTGATCTATAGCTGACTCTATATGATAGAAATAGACAGAGGGTTGTACTTTTGTATATATCAGAGCATATTCAAAGCCTAAGAATCAACTATTTATACACATAGTACAACTTTAGGTAGAGCACCAGAAAGGGAACTTAAGCAAGAAAACTGTCTGCATGGGGAATGTCATTTATCATCTGTTTTAAAGAAAAGGGAGCACACTGAGGGCTTCCACCTCAGATGTGATGATGACAAGGCCAATGATAGATCCAATGAGACCCAACATTTAGCTCTAAACTCCTCAAAAGAGTACTTCCAGTATCACTTCAAGGTCACAATCCAAACTTCATTGCCAATCCACAGACCATATCCTGGTCTGTGGTATCCACTCAGCCAAACATATTTTCTCCTCACATAACATTTATCTTGAAAAGATTCCTAGTTTTTCCTTGCCTATGGCATCAAACCACTCAAAATATTACTTATTGATAAGTATATAAAAATCAATAATAAACCAGAATCCACTTTAAAAAGAGAAATGAAATCCATGAGGAATCATGACCATGTTGCACTGGCCAAGTGAGTCACTCAAGGAGTGTAGCTAGAAGAGAAGGGGCCACTTAACAGGCAGGATGCAAAATGTGTCTGTGTACAAATCCTTTTCTTTATCTTCTTTTAGATATAAGATTTAACACTATTCATTACCAAGCAATCACAATATGCAAAACATGGTCTCATTTAAACCTTTTTAACAGTAGCCAGAGGGTATCAGTATATTAAATTTATCTTTTATATTTGAGACAATTGAAGGGCCAATGAGATGGCTATGTGGGTAAAAACTATTCCTCAGACAGGGTTAATGACCTAAATTCAATCCCCCGAACCAGTGCAAGAGATAACAGACTCCTGAAAGTCATTTTCTGCCCACACATATACTATCTCTTTCTCTCTCTGTCTCTGTCCATGTCCCTCCCTCCCTCTCTCTCTCTCTCTCTCTCTCTCTCTCTCTCTCTCTCTCTCTCTCTCTCTCTCTCTCTCTCTCTCTCTCTCTCTCTCTCTCTCTCTCTCTCTCTCTCTCTCTCTCTCTCACACACACACACACACAACACACTAACATAATAAATAAGATTAAAATTATGTATAAGACAGTTGAAACTCCAGTAGATAAAATGATCTTCCCAAGGTGAATTTTGTTTAATGTATATATTTGATGTCAATTTGGAGAAAGAATTTTGTTTAGCTGGTGAATTATCTTCCTGTGTGACTCTTTGGCAACAATGTAATTCATAGTTTCCTTGTAGGCGCTTTACAATAAGCCCCATTGCTAGTTAATGTTTGCTTGTAAGATCAAAGTTACTTAACTTTATTGCTTACAAGGAATGTAGTTACTTGGGAAATTTTGGCAAAAATATATACTGTCCTCATGCCCCAATAAGCTTAAATCTATCTTGCGAATTCACTGCTTTCTTCCACAGTGTCATTAGATGCCCAGTTTTGTTTCTCTTCCTTTCTTTTTAAATCTCAAAAGTCTTTTCTTCTTCTAATTTATTTATGTCATGACTCAGGTATTTCCTTCTTTGACCTAGAAATGTACTGATCATCACGTTGCTCCTTCTTCAGACTTCTGTTGCCAATGGCAACCTTGAATTACAAGGTCCAACATAAGCTGAATGGCACTAGGGATGTCCATGATGCTGAACTTCATTTCATGGTCGCTGGTACTGGCTTGTTTAGACAGAATCCAGAGTGTCTGAATTTGACCTTTCTCTGCTGAGACCTCACAGGTTACAATTGCTGAATAGTTAGTTTCTGTTTAAATTTATTGGCACTGGATTCCTTATTCACATCAGTAATTTGAATTTGAAAACTGTACTCATTTTTTATTTTGATTCTGACTTCCAATTCCCCTGTCACATATTTTTCCTCTATATTTTTTGTATTATTGGTAATTCTTTGTTATTCATTGGAGGTAGTTGGCAATTTCTACCTATGTCATGTTGGTATTCCTCTGTAATGAACAGCAAGACCCTGTCAAATATTTTTCATCCATAGGTCCCATGAATCATTTTAGCTTCTTTGTCCATAGCCCTTTTCCTAATTCCCATCTCAAAGGTAGAGACCTCCGACCTTACACAGGGCTTCTCACCCATCCCAGCAGAACACAGAAACCTAATTCTGCAGGGTGGAGGCCACTCTTCTACTCAAGGAGTCTTTTACTGTGGAGGGCTTTTGATATTTTCATAACTTAGTAATTTTCTTTTCTTATATTCAAACCAAGACAAAAGTGTAAGTAAATGACATTGTTCTATTTTATTTAGTGTTTCTTGATGTTAAATACAAAAGGAATTTCTCATAGACTTGTCCATATTGATTCAAAGTCTCACAGTAACTTATTCTAAGAGAACTTAAAGGAAAACAAATATAAAACTAGAGTGGTTAGGATACATGATATGGCCTGCTTTGCCGACTTGGTACTTTTGAATGACCCTCGGGTAACCTGACTAACCTCACTCTGTACTTTTCTAAAAATAAGACATGGACTTTCAAGGCTGCTCAGGCGAAGTCTGAGACTGCCCACTCTATTAATTTACTTGGGGAAGGTTCTTCATGTTGTTTTAAATATCCATTTATCCAACCGGTGAAGTGGAAGCCAGAGCACCATATTCCCTGCAATAATCATCAATTATATCACAGAGTTCTGCCTTTTCCTCCTATGTATTTTTTAAAAATAGATATTAGATTTGTTTTGTGTTTTAAAAAGACATTTTCATGCCACAAATAAAATAATCACATTACTCTGAAAGTTTGAAATAGAAAAATAAGAATATTCATGATCCCCACATAGTTTATGGTCTCATTTCTTTTCAAAGTAGTTCTGTATTTTGAAATTTTTGTCATATTCACAGAAAAATATATACAAATGTAGATGGACTTTGCAGTTATCATAATAGCAGTGGGGTAGTTATGTCATATTACATATTTCTCTGTTTTCAGAGCCACATATTAATTTATACTTATTTGGCTATATCATATTTTGTTAAGTAGAACCCTTTCACAGGAATAATCGTGTTTTGTTGATTTTTTTAGTTTATTTACTAATTAGGTTTGCTACTTTTTCTTATATTTAGCAATAAATTTCAAAATATTTTGTATAAGATAATTAAAGTATTATAGACACCTATCTCCAAAAGGCAAAAAGATATAATTTAAGAGGAATAAAGTATAATGAAGCATTGAATTTTAAATATCTATAGTAGAAAAAAAGTAAAATAACTTAAAAGATCTAATGAGAACAAAACACCTATATGTGTGCCCTCAAAGGCAACACAAGCACAGGAGGTATATAATTATTTTAGGCACACTTTAGCAGGGAACTGTTCTTGGTTGAATATATTCTGGGAATAGAAAGAACCTCAGAAAAATGTGGACATTACTTTGTTATTTTAATAAATCATAATATTGAAATTTTCTGCATAATTGACATTAAGTGTGGAGGTAAACACAATAATACTATCAGAAGTCATGTATTTTTTGGTTTTTTTTTTTTTACTCTAAGTAAAAAAGATGAATAAGTGGGGAAGAAACTACAGTATTATATTTAAAATTGAAGCTAGACATGATGCTGGGCACTTGCAATGCCAGGACTCAGGAAGCTGAAATAGCAGAAAGAACCTGGGTTCAAACCCAGCCAGGTAGACATAGTGAGTTCCAATCATTCCTGGGCTGCAAAGCATGGTGCAATCTCAAAAACAAAAACAAACACAGATATTTGAGATAGCAGTATGTACCAATGGCTTTTCAAAATGCATTTCCTTACTATCCATTGAGGTTGCCTGCACTTCTAGAATCCAGGGCTGGCGTTTTCAAAGCCTTTGTGGGAGGAACCAAAGTTTCCCTAGAGGGCAGCTGCTTCCAGGTTTGCTGGAGGGAACATACAATAGTACCTGGGCATCTAACACACACACACACACACGCACGCACGCACGCACGCACGCACGCACGCACGCAATACTCAAAAATCAAAGGGACATTCCAACAGACCTCAGAGCCAGACTGAAAGCCCTCCCCTAACTGTCACACATCAAATGTTTGAGTTTTGATATAAACAAACAAGGAGCATAAAATTGTTAGGACTTATTTAAATCCAAGCAATAACTAAAAAAGAGTTGTCTGCAGTTATTTCAGAGATAAACAGAGGGAGGGAGACAGAGATGGGTGAGAACAAAAAAAAAATCATGTAACTTTAAAAGATGATTATTCCTCCAAATTCTCGTTCAGAAAAACATATAATCAAAGGAAAAGAACAAAACCTTTAACCCATGTCTTGCCTTTGGGGGAGTTTAGTGCAGGTTAAAAGTCATTAGTACACACTGATGATTGTTTTGCTTTTTGAGACAGGGTCTTGCTGCTCATTTCGGAGGAATACCAACTAAATGTGACCTAGTTAGAAATCGCCATCTACCTCCTGTGAATAGCAAAGGATTACCAATTTTATTAAAAAGGTATGGAGGAAACTTCTAAAAAGATCTAGAATTTGACCTCAAAGCAGAACTAACTGCCAATTGAAAGAACAAACACATGTCTTGACAAAATCAAGGTGTAGCAGTTACCAAATTATAAAGGTATTAAATACTGTCATTGATAATAGAACCAGCTGACCTAGGCACCCACAAGCATGGTAACAGGAGATAGAAATAAACACCTGTTGAATATTCTTGACAAATCAAATGTTTATAGATTTCATTTAATGAAATCTAAAGTTAGCTTCTAGCTTTTGAGAGCCAACTTAAATGACAGTACAAGCAACTATCACACAAACTCAGAATGTGGGTGTTCAGTAAGAAAATTAGATGAGATTTCTAAAACCCAAGACATCGATAAATACGTGAAATGGGGGAAAGGAGAAAGGCGTAACAAACAAATATTACACATGAATTCTAGAGTCTGGTCTAAAAGGAAGCTAGAGAAGTTTGGGAAGAGATGACATTTGAGAAATTTGAATAACCATTAATAATTGTTAGTATTTTCCTGAAAGTGATTACTATACCGCTATTATATAAGAAGACATCATTTTCAGGTCATACATGATAGGGTGTTTATGATGTCTAACACAGTGTCAAATGGTTCAGCAGATGTTTAGAGAAAGATAGTAGAAAACGCATGTTTATTAAGAAAAGAAAGGTAAAATTAAGATTATCAGTGGAGGTTGACATCAGGGTATATTTTTGTGATTGCCATTATTTGTTTATTTTCCTTGACTAACAGTCATCATTATATTCTTTGGCTATCCTTACTCTTGACCTGTAAGCCACAATTCCCAAAGATAGACTTACCCAATTGATGGCTGAGTATGTTGTCCTTTACTTTCTTTGTTTCTTTTTGTCAGTTTGTTTTTATCTTAAAGGACTTCTGGGGATCTTTTTTAAGTACAAGTAGGTACTTGTAGCACAAAATAAATGTAAGTAAATTCTGTCTTCTGGGGGAACAGGGACAGCATCGTGAAATGAGGTGGTAGTACTTTTTCCAGACTGATCTTGAACGCATGCCCTGGTGACCAAGTGGCTCACATCTGGGAGCAGCTGAGACTACAGCACCAGCTTCTGCCACAAGCAGTTAATGGTGTGAGTTTGGCACTTAAACACACTGGTCTCATACCACTTGGAGCCTAGTAAGTTGACAGCTTCTCATGCAGAATACAGGAAAAACCAGTTTCTTAGAATCTGCCCAGCTTCACTGAGAGGTCATTTGCAGCACAGCTCCATAGGGAGCAGGAGAAAGGGCTTGCTCTCCACTTGATGTGGATTGGAGATGATAGCAGAGCTGTCGCCTAGGCCTGCCTGCCATCTCAGTCATGCCTGAGGAGAGCCCAGACCCCAGGCCTTTAGTCCTCTGGTTAATACAGAATCTAAGTGAAGGGAAACTGCCCTGGTGTGGGCTTCAGAGCTCACTGTCTTCAAATGTGACACACCAGTAGCTGATATCACTGCACTTGGACCCACCTGCGAGGACCGGGCACCCGCTACCAGGAGGCCAGCCTCTGAATGGGGCTCCTCAGAGTAGCACACTCAACCTTCGGTGGACAGACCTGTTTTCCTTCCTACAGAGATTACTACTCAGTGTGGTAAAATGTCGTTGGATGGTAAATATTATTTTATTTGATTGCTGACAAAAAAAAAATCAGACTCACTGGAAATTTTCAATTTCTGTCTTCTCTTGAAAAACTAGAATCTGAGAAGCCTGAGCTAGAACCAAATTTCTGACACCACCTTTAGTTGGCTGCATTCTCTAGCTGTAGTCCCACCCCTCTTACTCCCTTTTATGCAGCCTGCTTCCTTCACTCCCCTAACTTTTTTGGACCCTGTAATCAACAGTCCTTGAGTTGCACAAGCTCCAATTGGATGGGGCTTTCTGGGAATGGCTCCAGAAATTTGCCTGTATACTTTTTATACTTTCTTACAATGAACAAAGCATTTGTTTATAAGAAAAAGAAAGGAAAAATGTCTAATTTACCACCTAATAGTAAATACAATTTTGAAATTAGCTTATTAATAATTGAATAGCTTTTCCAAAGAACAGCATATATGGAATTTCATCAAAACTGTGAGGCAGTGACCTAGTTTAGAATGCAAAAAAAAAAAAAAAAGATCTGCTTCTGCCTTGTAATAAGAGGAAAAGTCCAGGAAAGTTATGACTTAACCACAATTAGGTCAATTATTACAAATTATTAAGCATCATTATTAAAATTAAATTATCAAAATTAAGTCTTTACAAGAATCAAATTACCAACATCTTTACAAAGTGTTGGCTGACTGGTATTTTCTCATTTTTTTAAATGATAACAATGATGACAACTATGATGATGAGACATTTCTGAAATGCCATGGTGTTTTATAGCAACATCTTAAGAGAGACTGTCTGCTAGGTCAGGTCCTACATATCCATAATCGAAGATCCATCCATCAACCCTAATAAAAACAACCATATTATGTGTCCAGAGCACAGGATCCCGTGCTGTTCTTCCTTTCCTTAGTTTGCTCAGAAATAAAACTAATCACACATGTGCTGAATTGAAGGCTGTGAACTGATGGAGACAATTGGTGGTAGGACATTGGACCAGTCATCAGGTGGGGCATCATTCCTGCTAACAACTGAGCTGCTACCCAAACCGTATTTTCTTCAGGATGGTTGAAACTGTGAGGGGATGAAAGGACAATTATTTGCTTGTTTCTGATGCTGCAGTGATTTTTTTTGTGAGCCAGACAGAGAATGTGGGGCTGTGTTCACAGTGCCCTTGCTCCTTTATAGTCTTGTGCATTTTGGGCTGTGAGCACCCCTCTTCATTGTTCCAGCAGATCTCTCTCTCTCTCTCTTTCTCTCTCTCTCTCTCTGTCTACCTCTGTCTCTGTGTGACTGTCTCTGTGTGTATGTGTGTATGTCTCTCCATATACATATATATATATATATATATATATATATATATATATATATATAATGACTTGTTCTTTCTTTGAGAGGGGAAAAGGTTGATTTTGAATACTCAGTCTCAACCATTCTTTTCAGACTCCATTTGATATATGTGTTGGGGGCGGTCATTCACCAAGATCCAGAAGCCATTATCTTCCATCCTTGTGGTCCATTGATTTTTAGAAATCATAATGATTTTTATTTGGAAAGGCAATGCATTGTGTATACCATGAGTATAACACTCCAGGATTGCCTGCTCCATCTGTACTCTAATCACACAAATTAACCTTTATGCAGTAAATTACACAGGGGAGAGCACAAGAAGGACTACACAAAGACCACAATCTGTATCTGTCAATCTTAGTGACCATCACAGATTTACCAAAATTTTCTGTATTTTGAAATTTTGGGAGTTTGACTTACAGAAATTATTACACACAGACACAGATACATAGACTAAATAGCTAAGGTATAGCAAAGTATGTCGGCCCTAAAAGCAATAGTGAAAGAATTGAACTAGTGGATGCTGTGAAGTGCTGGTAATGTCCAGAAAAGAGGTTCCGACCCACAAGGACAGCTGTCCTGAAGACTGACTTCACTGTGGAAGGGCCAAGAGTCACGGCCAAGCACTGGAGGCTTGACTGGTTGCTACAGATAGAGGATACACAGCCAGGATGTGGCAAAAGTAGAAGAGGGGGCTTGGAAGAGATGATAGTCAATGTGGCTAACCTGAGCCAGCTGTACTGGCATCATGCAGAACAGCTGAGAACACAGAAGCTAGGCCCACCCACACCTCCCGAATGAGAACCAAAGTCAAGGCTCACACAATTCGTGCACATTAAAAGGCTGGCAAACACCAGAATCATTTTCAGGTTTCTGATGACCTTCCGGGTTTGATTTGAATGGTTTTTACACTCACCATGTAGCTCAGGTACCCGTGGTGATCCTCCTGCCTCAGCCTCCCTGGTGCCGTTCAAAGGGGTTGCCTTAAGACTAAATAAGGGCAGCAAAGGGGCATTGTCTTCAGGAGATCATATGATGTTTGAAATCTGGAGTTTTCTTTGTGCTCAGACAACAGAGACTTCCTCCCTGCTACAGGCACCCTCACTTCACTTCTGTATAAGAAATATGCTTTTACAACCCCTGTCTAAGGAAGGCAGCTGCAGAAGTCTGTGTGTGAAGGAAGACTTCCTTGACATTAAAAAGGCCTTCCAATTTTCCAAGGCATAAAACAGATAAAATAGAAGACTTTTAAAAGGCAACTGTAAAGGTTTAAAAGACAAATAAAAATTGCAGTGAAAAGGGAAATAAGGAAGCCATAAAAAGGAGTCATAGCAGATGTTAAGGTTGTATATGAGTAGTGTTCACTTGAAAGATCCTCGCCAGGCTTCTCTTAAAGGCTATAATGGTCTAGATCAGTGGGAGAGGGTTTGCTTAGCATGTATCAGGTCCTGCGGAGAGAGAAGGGGGGAGAGCAAGGGAGAGAGGGAGAAGGAGAGAGCCAGATAGAAAGGGAGGGGAGGGGAGAGAAGGGGAGAGGAGGGGAGGAGAGGAGAGGGAGAGGAGAGGGGGGAAGGGAGGGGAGGGTAGAAGGGAGGGGAGGAGAGGAGAGGGAGAGGAGAGGGGAAGGGAGGGAGGGTAGAGGGGAGGGAGGGGAGGAGAGGGGGAAAGGGAGGGAGGGTAAAGAGGGGAGGGGAGGGGAGAGGGAGAGGAGGAGAGGCATGGAGAGGGGAGGAGAGGAGAGCGGAGAGGATAGAGGGAAGAGGAGTGGGAGGGGAGGTGAGGAGAGGAGAGAGAGGAGAGGAGAGGGGGAAGGGAGGGGAGGCGTAGAGGGGAGGGGAGGTTGAGAGGAGGAGAGGCATGGAGAGGGGAGGAGAGGAGAGGGAGAGGAGAGGGAGAAGGGGCGGAGGGGAGGGGAGAGGGAGGCGAGGCGGAGGCAGGAGCAGAGAGGGGGGAAGGGATGGGGAGGGTAGAGGGGAGGGGAGGGGAGAGGAGGAGCAGCATTGGAGAGGGGAGGAGAGGAGAGGGAGAGGGAAGCAGGAGAAGGGGAGGGAGGGGAGAGGGAGGCGAGGGGAGGAGAGGAAAGAGGAGAGGGGGGAAGGGAGGGGAGGGTAGAGGGGAGGGAGGGGAGAGGGGAGAGGAGGGAGAAGGCATGAGAGGGGAGGACGAGATAGGAGAGGGAGAGGAGAGGGAGAGGAGAGGGAGAAGGGGGAGGGAGAGGGAGCGAGGCGAGGGGAGGGGAAGGGAGGGGAGGAGGGGAGGGGAGGGGCAGGGGAGAGAGAGAAAAAGAAAATATTAACTGAAAAAACAAACTCAGGCTTAGCTTCCCAGCCTCAACCAGAAGCCCCGCCCTTAAAGTTCACTTGGACTCTCTGCACCACAGTCACCTCAACCCCTCAGCCCTGTTCATAGTTAATCTGGACAATTCCTGCTGTTGACATTACCCTAAGCGTAAGAATTGTGATCATTATACAGCACTGCTGTAAACTTTCCCAAATGCATGTGAGTGTGTTCATAGTTGTGCTCGTCTTAGTCCAAGTCCTCAGTCTTATTACACTACATGTGACCAGAACTTGATTTGCAGCTGTGAACAAATGGAATGTCCTACTAAATTGTTTTTCATCTTCACTGCAGATGACCAGTAAATGGCATCGTATGCCCATGTATCCTCTCTGTGCCAGTCACATGTCTCCATGAAAGAGTTTCTGTATGGGTAAGTCAAGAAATATAAACAACCTCAAACCTTGTCCTCTCTTGATGTCTCTCAGCTGCAGATGGAGCTGGAGCAAGAATACCAAGACAAGTTCAAAAGACTGCCCCTGGAGATTCTGGAGTTCGTACAGGAGGCCATGAAAGGGAAGATCAGTGAAGACAGCAATCACAGTTCTGCCCCTCCCTCCCTGGCCCCAGACCCTGGAAAGGGGAACCACAGGTCTCCCTCCAGTGAGGAAGTAGAAGGAGAGAACCCCGGAAGAGAGTTTGATACTCCTCTGTGATGTTCATGCCAGGCCTTCCAGATATGCACGGCTGCTTGAGCTCCTTCAGACTCTAATGACAAAGATCACTGCCCAGGGCCATCTTCATGAGAAGCACCCCTTAGCCTGAAATCCACACCAAATCGAGAGTTTCAGAAGAATCTGTGTGGAGGTCCCATACCCCAGTTCCATGTTTCATGTGGAAATGATTGCCAGTCTAGAGAGAAGGGTGCATGTATGCAGGATTTTTCTTTTTCTTTCCAATAGTAAATTAAAAGCAGGCAGCTCCCAGGCTCCGTGGAACATGTAATGAAGGACAATGTATTCTTTGAGGAAAACTCGAGCTCATGTCTTCGTTTGAAGCCCTGGTATAAAGTATTTCAAAGTAATAGAAATAGTTTGAGAAGTGCATAGCACCATTTCACACTATGGAACATCCCACTTTGACCATTGTTTCCCTAACTGCCCCGCAATTCCATGTTTTCAAGTTAATATGTATATTAAATTGTTTCATCCTTTGCTTTGCAAGCACTGGTGGCTTGCAGTTTGCTAATTTATTTATCATAGAGGCATTTGTATTTGCTGTTGACATGGCTTTATTAGATACCATAGTGACTCTTACAAGCTGGTTTCTTTTAGAAAACAAAACAAAACATCATTTGACTGTATCATTACCCAGTAAAGCCATTTCACTATTATATGTATGAATTGTATATTTGGCTGCACACCTTTGGGTATCTATTGGTTGTTGTCCTAAAATGATCAAACAGCTACAAAGGGTCTGTTCTGTTGTGTAAGAATTGATCTGATGTGTATTAATCAGGATTTCAGCTAGACTGAACAGGTTCCAGTGGGTTATTCTGTTGTCAGATATTTTTTTGTGGTTCATTTTACTGTAGAAAGGAAGATAGAATATTTATCTAAATGCACATGTATAAATGATACACATTATCTCCATGTATATATTACATGTATACACCCAGCCACATAAGTGCACCCACACGCATACACACGCATGAGTGTACATGTGTGTTTATTAATTGGCAGTGACCCAAATCTCTTCCATAAGATTTAAAAGGAAGTTCAGGGATACATGGACAGAGAAGAAATGGGTCAAATATATATGTTACATGGATTGTAAATTATATGGAAATGCTAAGAATCAGTTTGTGGAGTTATTGGCATAACTTGAGGTAGATTTAGAATTTAGAATATAAATTTGCTAAAAAAATTGTAGGATCAAAATTGGATTTTAAGTGTCAGATTTTGAGGTTGTTTTAATGGCAGAATATGCAAAAATGCATAGGAAATAGAGTGCAAATGTATTACTACTATCTTCAATAAATTTTAACTGAGTAATTTCAATTATATTCTAATAGTAATAAAGCTTTGGTTATATTTTAGTTTGTATATTTGCTGCACTTAGTCATGTCTTTTTGAGTTTTTATTTTAAGGGGAATAAGAGAAACAAATTATATAATGTTAAATCTAATAAAAACACTAAAAGGTCTTAAGGAAAAATAATTATATAGAAAAATATGGTTTGGAGAGTGAGACAAAGAACATTAAAATCCAGCAGTGACATGCCTATGGCTTCATTATTATTTTAAAGCGAACCTGTCTGGTTATAATTTAGCAAAGCATTTTACAATGCAAAAATCAGTTGTGTCCTGAAATTTGTGTTTCAAGAATTTAATATTTTTATGGAAATGATTTTATTTAACTGTAAGCAATAACTAGGATCATAATTAAGTTTTAATCAAAATGAAGGCTTGCTTAGAACACCATGACAGTGTGTGATTAAACACACACACACACACACACACACACACCTAGTGAAACACAAGGGGGAAAATCACATCCCCTTTAGAGATGATCGTATTTTCTCTGAAGAATCAAGAGTGTTAATTAGACACTCACTAAAACTTACCTTCCATGGAAGAGAGAGCTTTTGTAACCAATACTACTTTTGCACTTTGAAGGAAAGGCATTACTCAGAAAGAAATGAGAATGGTCCAGATGGAATGCTGCATTTTACAAACCCAATTATAGACTGTTGAACATTGGAGAAGAATGAATTGATAACAGCATTCATAACCAAACACAGTCTTGGCTATTGCAGAACATTGGATTTCATCATAGTCCATATAGTGACTGAGGTTGAATAACCTTGACTTTCAAACCCTGTTTTGGTAGTTGGACTTCATTATCTTGGTGATTCTAGTCATTTTACAATGTTTTGTATTTGGTCATTTACTGTAATCACATTTTTATATCTGTACAGTGACACTTTTTGCAGTTGTGGGATAGTGTGTAACACTGTGCATCTTGCATCATTGAAACTACCATGATACTATCCATTAATAATATTAATATTACTTGAAAATAGACAAGGGTAAAGAAAAGGGGTCTATATGATGTGCAGTTTTGTGCCTTTATGTATTTGCCTTGTTCTCTGTTGAATGTGTGAAATTCTGTACTGTGGTTTTTCCTATAGTAGAGAGTAGAGTCATGCATTAAATTAGACTGTGCCCTGACACCTTTAAACTACTGAAAATAATGTGGTTGGGCCATGTAAATCAGTGTTCAAAGTTCTAATGACTTGCCATGTGTTTTGGTTTTTAACATTGCAGTATCACCATACATTAATGAATACTCCTGTAATAGATAAGCAGTCATTAATTAAGTTCCAAAAGAAAGGGCCATTGCTTGCATTCCTTTGAATTTAATGTTGCCCTTGTGCACTGTGTTAATACTGTTGTGATGGATTGAACATTGTGACTTTTGCCTTTTAAGAAGAAAAAAGAGAGAGAAGGCAAAGGATTTGATGCTCTTAAAATGTACATATTTGGGTTCTATCTCAAATTATTTAAAATGCATAATTCACATTTTTGTAATCATTCTATGCAATTTTGTGGCATGATGTTTCTTCCACTTGTAATTTTATGTGCTTTCATCACAAATCCAAAGGAAACAATAAAAATTTCTTAACACAGTCCAGCTAGACTTTCTTAGAGTCAGAGCCCTCTTTATAGGGAGTACAATGAGGATAGACACCATGCCAGTCATTAGAGCATAAGGCCTGCCCTATACAACATACCAGTGCCCAGGCAGAGTAGATTCTGTGGTGCTGTGCAAAGAACACAGCTGTCACCATGGTAGTCCCACTGCCATCCTCCAGGAGTGATACTGTCATTGCCACTGTCCCCATGATGGAGCTCCTTCTACCGTCCTTTGGCTTGCCCTTTCTTCTTTTTTTCTTAATCCAAGTAAGGCAAAAATGTTTTTGGCAAATAATGGAAACAAGGGAACAGAGAAGTTTTTAATGAAATATGTAGTATGTAGCACTGGTGAGAAAAGGAATGTACATGTGAGTTCTTTGTCTTTGTCACAAAGGCACCCCAAATGTATCATACCAATTATGGATTGCTGCGCTGTAAGTGACTCCAAATGATCTCTTGTTGGGGACTGAGTCAGGAATTCAAATAGGGCAGAGTTGAGAATGGCCTGCCTCTGTCTATCTGCAATTCCTGGAGAAGAGTGGACACTTTGGGAGTTTAGACACCCATACATAGATTCATCAGCTGGAAGGCTAGCTGGGGCTCTGGGCTAGAACACCATAATGCCCTTACTGTAGCCTAGGCTTTCTCACAATAAGGTGGTTGTGATCCAGAGGTGAGCCTTCTGAGACATCAGTGGAAGGAGTGGTGAATATTATTATTACTAAACAGGAAAGTTACATGTGCTTGTGCATACAGCGTTCATTGGTACTGACACAAGTTCTTTCCCAGATTCATAGTGAGGAACCAATGCAGACACATCTCACTGCGGGGCAGAGTTTTAATCCTTGAAGATCAAAGGAGTTATACACAACTATAAATGGGCAGCTGTCTTTAGCCAAGACAGTTTATATATGCAGTGTGCACACAGCAGAATTCCTGTCATCCTTGTTGCCATTCCAACTCCTTGGTTTTCTTCATCAGTGAGAAAAGAAACATTCTCCCAGTTGCCCAACACAGAACATTGACATTAATGGTTTGTTTGTTGTTATTGTGTTGTTGTTGTTTTGGTTTTTTGAGAGAGGGTCTCATGTATTCCAGGATGGCTTCAAGCTCACTATGTAAGGGAAGATTACCTTTACTATGTCATTATCCTGCCTCCACCTCCCAAGTGCTAGGATTGTAGGTGTGTGCCACCATACCAGGTATCTGCAGTGCAAGGGATCAAACCCAGGACTTTGAGTATGCTAAACACACACTACCAACTAAGCTACCTTTCCACAACTCAACATTACTTTTGATAGTAACTTCTTCCTTGTCCCTTTTCCAACAAATTGCCAACTCAAGTCAGTCAGTGTTGACCACATGATAACTCATGTTTAACTGCTTTCTGTCATTATGCCCATACTTGAGTGGAGCAACAATTATCACCTCATACCTGCACAAATTCTCATAGTTCCTTATTAGTCATGTAATCCTTTCCCCATGCTATATCTAGGCTAGCAAAGGAGATGGAAAGGTAAAATGCCCCCTCTGTCCCCAGGATAAAGACTAGTCCCACAGTAAGTGTCTGAGATCTTATACAAGGTGGTTCCACCAGACATCCCTAGTTAGTGCAATGCCCTATGCATCTCTCTCTAGCCACATTCACTGTCTCACTTAGTGGGCTTCCAATGCTCTTCCCTTGCCTTCTAGACTATTCCTTTCTTTCTTTTTCCCTTAAATGCTTCTTTCAAACAGGTGTCATGTCTCACAAGTCAACCCCTCCACTCACCACAATGTGCTCAGTGGATGGATATTATATTTGTGGTGAGTAAATTCATTTGATTATCTAGCTTTCTCTAAAGGATGGAAAAAAATCAAACAACTCTAAATAATAAATGCCACTCAAGCTGCAAGGTTAGGTACTTCCTGGGTTATCATTGTATGAAAATACAACCAACAACAAAAACTGATATCTGTGTCACAGTTGTGTCCCTGATTTAGTTTATTATCAGTGAGCAAAACCAGTGACAATTCCAAGGTGTCTTTAAGTTAAGGGACCAATACCTAAACACAGAATATGAAAGGAGGTCAGTCTGATTATTAGGTTCTGAGACACTGGTGGAATAAAATGATGCTCATTTTGGATCTCAGGGGTACCAGCCCTCAGGAGCCCCACCGCCACTATTTCTTTTCTTTCCTTCTTTTATTGAAAATAGATTGTTTTCTCACTTAATATATCCTGATTATGATTTCTCCTCCCTTGACTCCTCCAAGTTCCTCACCCACCTCCCTTCCCATTCAGATCCACTGCCTTTCTGTCTCTTATTAGGATAGAACAGACTTCTAAGATATAATAGTAAAATGTAACAAAATAAAGCATAATAAAATAAAACAAAAAGATCACATCAAAGTTGGACAATACCAACCAAACAGAAGGAAAAGAGCCCAAGAGAAGGCACGTGAATCAGAGACCCACTCGTTCACACATTCAAAAATCCCATAAAAACACGTAACTGGAAGCCATAATAGATATGAAGAGGACCTGCTGTGGATCTGTGTAGGTCCTGTGCATGCTGCTTCAGTCTCTGTAAGTTCATATCAGCTTTGCTCACTGATTTAGAGGGCCTTGTTTTCTGGGTGTCCTCCATTCCCTCTGGTTCCTACACTTTTTCAACTCCTTCTTCTGTGGGGTTCCCTGAGCTGTGAGGGAGGGATTGGAGGATTGGAGGGATTTGATGGAGAAATTACATTTAGGACTGAGTGTTCCAAGATCTCCCCCCCCCAACCCGTGCATAATGTCTGGCTGTGGGTCTCTGTATTTGTTCCCATCTGCCACAGGAAGAAGTTTCTCTGGGGATGGCTGAACAAGGCACTGATCTGTGAGTATAGCAATATATCATTCAGAATCATTTTATCACTATTTTTTTTCTCTAAAGACCAGTAGTATTCAGTTTTCCATTAGGTCCCTGGAATGTCTAGTCTTTGATTATTGGTCACCCAAACAGTGTTGGACATGAGGTCTATCTCATGGAGTGGTCCTTAAGTCAAATCAAATATTTGTTGGTTACTCCCACAAGCTTTGTATGACAATTACCCTACCAAATCTTGCAAACAAGACACCATTGTAGTTCTATGTAGTTACCAGATAACCTTTTCCATGTTCAATGAGTTGTGTAGGTGTTGTCTTCAGCAATGTTGCCTTGCTGTCAGTTTGTGAAAAACAACCTATTGTCTTTGCAGCAGCCTGGATAGTTTGGGGATTCCACAGGACCCCATTGGCAAGCAACTCAATTAGATGTAACCAAGCCCTGTTAGTAGAAGCTTCATTTGGTGACAAGAGATGGAAACTTTTTATCCCCCATTATTTGGTGATTTTATTTAGATCATCTTCATATGGATATATTTTAGGAAGTTTCTACTTTATTTAGTTTCCATATTATCCCTCAAATGCCCCTAAATTTTAGTTATGTCTTCCTGTATTCCTTCTCTTAACCCCTTCTTCCCTCCCCCTGCCCACTTTATCCTCCCATTCTAGTCTCCCCCTACCCCATCCATCCATAATTATCTATTCTATTTTCCCTTCTTAATGATGTCTGTCTGTACCCTGTGATCCCTTACTCTATACCTATCCTCTGTAATTCTATGGATTGGAACTTAGTTATCATTAACTTAACAACTAATATCCACATGTAAGCAAATGCATGCCATATTTGTCTTTCTGGGCCTGAGATACCTCACACAGGATGATTTTTTTCTAGTGCCTTCCACTTGCCTGCAAATTTTATAATGCCATTTTTTAAACTGCTGATTAGTAATAAGTTGTGTAAATGTACCACTTTATCCATTCTTCTGTTGATGAATATCTAGATTGTTTCCTATTTCTGGCTATTATAAATACAACAGCAGTGAATATTGTTGATCAAGTAAGTGTCTTTGTTGTAGGATAAAGCATCCTTTGGGTATATGCCCAAGAGTGGTATATCCACACTGATTTCCATAGTGGCTGTATAACTTTGCAGTCCTACCAGCAATAGACTAGTGTTGCCTTTACTCTGAATCTTCACCAGCATGAACTGTCACTTGTTTAATTGATCTAACCAATTCTGATGAGTGTAAGATGTAATCTCAAAGTAGTTTTGATTTGCATTTCCCTGATGAGGAAGGATGTTGGACACCTCCTTAAGTGTTCCTAGGCCATTTGAGTTTCCTCGTTTGAGAATTTTCTGCCTAAATCTGTACCTAACTTCTCTTTTAATTCAGTTGTTTTCTTGTTATCTAGTTTTGTTTTTGAGTTCTCTATATATTATGGATATCAATCCTCTATTAAATGTGGAGTTGGTATAAAAACTCATTTCCCGTTCTGTAGACAGCTGATTTGTTTGAATGTCAGTGTCATTTGCCATTCAGAAGCTTTTCAGTTTCACGAGGTCCCCTTTATTAGTTGTTCATCTTAGTGTCTATGCTGTGTTCTGTTCAGAAAGTCTTTTCCTTTAACAGTGAGTTCAAGGCTATTCTTGAACTTGCTCTTCTATTGGATTCAGTGTATCTGGTTTGATTTTGAGGTCTTTGGTCCATTTGGAGTTGAGTTGTGGGCAGGGTGATAAGTATGAATCTACTTGGATTCTTCTACATGCAGCCATCCAGTTCGACCAGCATCATTTGTTGAAGTTGCTGTCTTTCCAAGTGTGTGTTTCTGGCTTCTTTATAAACAAACAAACAGGTGCCCATAGGTGTATGGATTCTTGTCTGGATCTCCAATCCAATTCTATTGGTCTACAAGTCCTTTGTGCCAATACCATGCTGTTTTTATTACTATAGCTTTGTAGTACAACTTGAAATTGGGGATGGTGATATCTCTGGCAGCTTTTTGTTTTGTTTAAATTCAGTATTGTTTTAGCTATCTGGATTTGTGTGTGTGTTTCCATATGAAGCTGAGAATTAACTTTTCAAGATGTGTGAAGAATTGTGTTGTAATTTTGATGATGTTTGCATTGAATTTGTAAATTGTTTTTAGTAGAATGGTCATTTTTACTATATTAATCTTACAGACCCATAAGCAATTGAGACCTTTCCATCTTCTGATACCCTCTTCAATTTCTTTCTTCAATGACTTGAAGTTTTTATCATACAAGTCTTTCACTTGAGAGTTACCTCAAGATATTTTATATTTTTTGAGACTATTGTGTAAGGTGTTTTTTCCATGGTTTCTTTCTCAGTATGTCATTTGTGTATAGGAAGGCTACTGAGTTTTGTGAGTTAATTTTATATCTAAATATTTTGCTAAAAGTATTTACCAGCTGTGTAGAAGTTTCCTGGTGGACTTTTTCGGTCACTCATATACACTATCATAACATCTGCAAGTAAGCATACTTTGACTTCTTCCTTTCCAATTTGTATCCCCCTGATCTCCTTCAATTCTCATATTGCTATAGCTAAGACTTCTAGTACTATATTGAATCTGTATGGAGAGTGTGGGCACTTATTCCTGATTTTGGTAGAGTTACTTAGAGTTTCCTCTCCATTTAAGTTCATGCTGGCTATGGGCTTGCTGTAAACTGCTTTTATTATGTTGAGACTTGTCCCTTATATCCCTAATCTTTCCATAACTTTTATCACAGAGGGATATTTGATTTTGTAAAGGTCAGGGGGCTTCTTAACCAAAGATACCATGTCCAGTCACTTCAACAGTCTCTGAATATTAATTTATCTAATATATATATATATATATATATATATATATATATATATATATATACTTACTGATTACAATTCAGGTGCCATATAGTTCAGCATCTCATAGTACACACTTCAGTGGTTTATTGTGTAGTTGTTGAGTTTCTCATTAATCATTACTTCCTAACTCCAGGGTGTTTTCTTTGCCCCCAAAGAAATCTTATACCTGTGAGCAATCTTTTCTTACTGTTTCTCCACTTCCTTCCAACCTCCTCCTCCACATGACTTGTGTCCTCCTTGCATGTAATACATATAACCTTTTAAATAATAACCACCGATTCTAATGAGTGCTGCCCAGACGGACATGGATAGGAGTTGACTACTAAGGTATAGGCTGATTACCAGTGGTCACTCTCCCAAAGAAATGTGTCTCTCCATTTCCCAGCAGCCATCCACTGTCAATAGCTCCTCAGCAAAGGGTGGGGGCTCAGGACCCCACTCTATGCTTTGATTTTCAACTGACTTACTCTTGTGGTGGCCTTGCACAGGCAAATACACTGCTGTGAGTTTGTGTGTGCAGCAGTCATGTCATGTCAAAGGACAGCATTTAACAGTGCTCCTCTTCATCCATGATGTTCCCTGAGCCTTGAAGGGGGTTTCTGGATTCAGATGCTCCACCTATGGTTGACCACTTCCAGCCACTTGCTCTCAGCAAACTGGACAGTCTCTGCCTTAAACTCTGTCCACTGCAAAATGGAGCTGCTCTGATCAGATTGACAGCTGTAAAGCTGTGGATTTACAAAGTCATTGTCTGCGTATTTGTATTTGTAAACTAAGTATCGAAAGTTTATTTCCCCAGATCTTTCTTTTTCTCTTAAGAACAAGGTGCACACTACTTGGTAAATTCACTATGATTTCATGTTTCCTATGGGAGGGAATTTTTTACTGACAAGTGAATGGAAATATTGATCAAATGGCCTTTAAAAGTTAAAGTGCATTACATAACACACCATCCAATTTATACTGTCAAGAAATCCTAGCTGTCAACAGGAAATGTCCTAATATCAAAGAAAAAGAATCTTGACAATTAAACTATGATTCCTTGTCAAATCTGAGAGTGCATCCTGCGTCAGAAAAGAAGCACACGCGTTTCTTAGATTCTGGCAAACAACATAATTTTCTTCTTCTTTTCTATGCGTCACCTGGATTGTGAGGCCCTGAGGCTGCACATGCGTTTATTAAAAGCCAACACAAAGCCCCAACTCCAGCACCATTGTGTTCAAAGCAACATTGGTCCAAGACTGGGGAAATGGCTGAAAAGAAGAGATAAACATTTGTTGGTATCTCTATAGGAAATGGCAAATACGATTTGATTCACAACAGAGCCTCTTAAAACTACTTACTGCATTTCTTTCTCTTGATATATGTGATAACTGCCATCAAAGAGCCTGCAGCCTCTCCTCTTCCCTGGTTTGAATGTATGTGGGCCTTTGTATCCTCTGCCTTTATCTCTGGGTTTAGGCTCTTTACTTTCACTTTTTCAGCAATCCTATAGGCTCTCCCAGATGATCATTCTCTCTTTCCCAAATGTTCTAGGGTTGCCCAATTTAGACCCCCAAAGCTACACACTAAGGAGGCAGCAACAGAATCACCCTTCCACAGGGAGGAACTTTAAATCCACTGGGTACATTTTCCCAGTCATACATTTGGTCAACACATGTAATAAACTATGCTCCAAGCATGGGTTCTGGCATGGGATACAGTGCCAGTTTCTTGGTGATAGTGATATCCAAATAAGCCTACCTTTCAGGTTACTCTCTCAAAATGAATCAATCTGTGTCTCTACCCCAATTTGCAAGAAGGGAGACAGCTGTCCTTTCATCCTAGAAACACTACTGCTATGCAGGTATGCGCTGGCACACATGCGTGCTCGCACCCCACCCTAGACTTGGATGAGGGTCTTCAGCAGCAACTTACACATAACATATCTCTATCTTGTTAGAGTTGCTTCTCCAGTTGCTCCCTCCTCCTCTCATACAGCAAAGGGCAACCACCAAGCTCTCTAACCTAGAATGGGCCCCATGTCCTGCCAAGACATGGTTTATGAGTCCAAGTAGCTGATTTAAGAGGTAAGTTATTACTAACTCTGTAAAATAAAGGCAAGCTATATAATTCACTACAAAGTCTCTTAAAATTACTCATTTATTTCCCCTGACTTTATGCATTTGAAATAAAAAACATTTCCCCAATTCCCAGTCAATTGATTCTGTTTTTTTCTTTTATCCTATTTTCTTGCAAATGTGAAAAAAGCCAAGGAAAGATATTTTGCTAATCAAGTTATCTTGATGGGCAACAGGGTCCACTCCTCTTGGTTCCACTCCTGCTGTAAATGATTTGTAGAGTATCTCTCACAGTTAACCCTACAAGACTCGGAGAATCTTATCATCAGTTGTGGGTCCCTGAAGCTGTGTTAGCTCCAGGACTCTAATCTGGTGCATACCTTGACCAACTTCCTCCAGGGAAGGAAGTACCTCATTAGTAAAAGGAACATTTTACCTGGGAATTTCCTCATCCTAATTCCCAACACATTAAGAAAAGCTCCACTGCATCTGTAAGTAGCAGTCTCATAGTTTCTAAAACTACCTAGAAAGTAGGGATTATAAATCATCAACTGTTAAGCTTACAGCTGACCTTTGCCCAGTTGTGAGTCTTCTCAGTGAAGATAATTTCAGCTTGCTTGTCTTTCAGGGGATAGACCCAGCCCTAGGCATACCTGGAATAGGACTTGGCATTTTTAGGAAAGGGTTTCTAAACTGATAAGCTGATGGAAGAAGGGTCAATGGCCCCCAGTTTAAACATATCCCATATTTAGGAGATGCTTTTCTGTTGAAGAAGCACAGGCTGAGGAAGCCTAGAACGGGGGTGGGGTGGGGGCTTTAAAGCATGGAAGGTATCCCCACATATAAATCCAGGACAATACTTCCAACATAAGAGGCTTTAAAATCTCAAACGTTTTACTGCTTTACTCCAAACTATTTTCTCTACCTGAACTTTGATTAATTTAAAACTCTGTGTTTTGCTGTGTTCCACACCTCAGAGATTGAAGCAGCAAGGTAGAGGCCTAGAGATAGGGAATCTGCTTGCCAGGGTTTTTCAGTTACAAGGATGTATGTTCAGAGGGATGCAAAGGACTCAATAATGGGCACAGGGTTTAAATGAAGGGTGGTGACATTAGCCACTTTCTGAGAGAATTGTTAAAATTTAGAATGTGAAGAATATTCATGTTGCAAGTGTCAGAGAGGAATTTTACCTCCATTACTGAAAAGTACCAAAAAACAAAACAAACAAACAAACAAAAAAAAAAACAGCAGGACTCCAGAGAGGGCACACTCAACATCAGCAAATGGTGCTGAGACAGCATCATGAAATTCCTGTATCTTGGTGTGACCTGAAAACCACAGAACAGCCTCAGTATTCCTAAGGCTAAGACAAAAGAAACCGAAAGAACTGCTGCATATAAATGGACCAGGGCAGTGGCAAGGCAGGACAATGGAGGCATGCATGAAAAGATGACATTAAAAACACAGAATGTGGGGTTGGAGAGATGGCTCAGGGGGTAAGAGCACTGGCTGTTCTTTCAGAGGTCCTGAGTTCAATTCCTTGCAACCACATGGCGACTCACCACTATCTATGATAGGATCTGTTGCCCATTTCTCTCTGATGGCTTCTTCTCTCTGTTATGCAGGCACACATGCAAATAGAGTACTCATATACATAAAATACATGAATGAATAAATCTTAAAAATCCAGAATGCCTTCCTAGTACTGTATCTTGACACTACTTAAGCCTCCTGTTTTTTACCTTTTGAATTTAAACTTAATTCAAAAATGAATTAAGTTTATTTTTATAAAATTAATTCACATTCTGCCAAAGACTTCTGAAGTACTGAAGATAATCATTTATATTCCTAAGTCCCAAGAAGATACATTTTTTGTAGAGGAAGGAGACATGGCCCTTCAGAGAATGGACTCCCTAACCTAAGGGCACTCCCCATACCTAAATCCAAAACAAGAATTCTTCCAATGTAAGAAGCTTTAGCGTTTTAAAATATCAAAATTATAGTGTTAACCTAAACACTTCTATGACATTCAGAATAAAAGGTTTTTCCAGAGAGAATCCATCATGGAGAAAAAGCTCCTTAATGTCTTCCCATTGACCACTGATTTTCCTCTTAAATGTTGGTCATAATGCCTTACTCAATCCCCAAATGTAAGCCTTTTCCCCCGACCAGGCCTGATAATACAAATCTATAATTGTGAATATTCAGGAGATTGAGATAAGGCAATCTTTATGTCAAGGCCTGCCTGGGCAACTGAGTGAGACTGTGTCTCAAAATTAAAAACTAAACTAAGGGCTGGGGCACAGTTCAGGGATGTATTGCTCACTTAGCATGCATAAGGCACCAGACTGGGAAAACTGTCTATATAGCCTATAACAAAGACAGTCCATAGAGCTACTGATGCTAGATGGAATTACTTCTGCTTTTCCTGTATCCTAACTTTGAACCCATGGAGCAGCAGCTTGTTGTTAAACTCTCCGATATAAGCAGTCTCTCAGACTTTCATTTTTATTTGTCTAATAAGTCCTTCAAATTCGATGCTTTGGAGTACCTGGGCAGGTATATAATCACAGAACAAATTGGCCTCAGTTATTTCCTTGCATCTTTGCCAACTGCCCCCCCTTTTAGATTCTAGCCTGGCGACCACCCAGTATTGTGTTGTTTCTTCCTTTTCTGTTTTATCAAGCATATTAACAATTGTCTCAAAGTTACTCAGTTTTTATTTGAAATGTTCCAACCACTTCTCCCCAAGAACACCTTTATGGCTACCCTGCAACTGAATAGCTTACTCTCTTCACTGTCAATCTCCTGGGGAAAGTAGCTAATCAAAGTCTAAAAATGAAGTGGCCCGTGTGTTATTTGGGGATACTCTGCAGCCTCACTCACATACCTCAGCTAAAATAGCAATTAGGAAAATATCAGACAGAGTCGGCAAAAATTCCTATACACTAAAGACCTTCAAGTTGTCAAATGTATGTATGATATCCTTGTAAGTTAAATTTAGCAGTGAGAGCTCCAGTTTCTCTCTGAGACGTGTAAAAACTCATCTATCCTGACAGTTCCCTATTGGCCGCACCTCTGAGAAGTCAATTATTCTCACCAAAGCCAATTTTAATTTATGCACCCTACATTGCCTCTGAATTTCTATGTGACTTTTTAATAGAAGGTAGAATATCTACTTTAAGGAGTATGATTTTCTGGACAACAGCAATAGGAAGAAAACTTTTGACCCTGAATCACTCCCCTCCCAAAAATAAATAAATGCCCTAAAGAAACAAGTGTTTTCAACACTGAGTTCTCACTAAGAGGTCCAAGATCAATTATTCTTCATCTACAGGGACTACAGCAGCACTAGGCCAGGCACAACGGATGGCAAGAAAGGTTAAATTAATTAACCTGTAGTTGATTGATTGCAAAAATGGCCTCTGTGGTATGCTTTGATTGATAGATTGTGCAATCAAGAGGAAATGACTCTTTCTGTCTTTTTTCCAGCCCTTGTGCCTGGATTGGCCTTAAGATGGGCTTTGGCTAATCAATAAGATTACTCCATTCTAGTTGCCACATAAGAAAACTGTGGCACCACCATGGAGACAGCCTTGCCTTAACCTTCAGATGGCTGAAAAATGCTTTTAAGCTGAGCTGACCTCATTCTCCAAGCTAAAACACAAGACGTGGAAGAGAGCCAACCAAGATTAGCTAAGCCATCCAGCTAACTGACCAGCAGCTGGCCCCTTTGGGTCACTGCCCTCACCTAGGGTAGCCCTGCTGTCCCAAAGCACACAGACAACTCATTCTAAACTTGTCAGGGTTCATAGAGAATTGTTGGTTTTAACTCCTAAGCTCTGCGGTGATTTGTTTTGTTTTGTTTTTTGGATTTTAGAGACAGGATTTCTCTGTAGCTTCTGGAGGTTGCCCTGGAACTCTCTCTGTAGACCAGGCTGACCTCGAACTCACAGAGATCCTCTGTAGTTATTGGTAATACAGAATGTGCTAACTGAAATGAACTTTTGATTATAAGCCTACTTGAAGGAATTATAGAAAAGAGGATTCCATGTAGGAAATTAGATGTCCTCATTTCAAACTTACCCTCTGCCATGAGTTTGATGGTCCTAAGCCTACTTTCTTCTCACAGTGCCTTAGACATGAAAGTCTTCTAAATTTTAATCTTCTGTGTTATATTGTAATCTAGCACATATACATACATGCCTAAAACCTATAATGATAGAGGTTGATTCTTTTGCATGACTGAGCATTTACTGATTTTTCTTGTACATCAAGTATTGAAAACTCTTGAAAGTTGAATTAATGTGTTACTTCTCCACTCTTTTGTTGTTGTTGTTGTTGTTTTTCTGGGGCAGGGTTCAAGACAAGGTTTCTCTGTGGCTTTGGAGGCTGTCCTGGAACTAGCTCTTGTAGAGCAGGTTGGCCTCGAACTCACAGAGATCCGCCTGCCTCTGTCTCCCGAGTGCTGGGATTAATGGTGTGTGCTACCACCACCCTGCTTACTTCTCCACTCTTAAAAGTCTCTGAAAGTATATTTTTAGAAGGGAAATTCTTATCCAGTGTTTTCTGTGGTTTTAGTTTTGCCATGTTGGTCTGAAAGTGGAAGTCGCAAACAAAATCTACAGAAATCGGTGTCCTGGACTACCAGGTAAGATGACAGAATAGAAACTGCATCAGAGCAAGCTGGTGATTACAGTAGGCCAAGCAGAAGGACCGCAGCTGCTGTTCCAGTCAGCCCAGCTACTCCAGTGCACGTGCAAACACTTGTTCACCAGTAAAATTTCCTTCATAGCAGGACTCAGCACTCACACAGCTGCCACCCGAGCCATGTCCTAAGGCCACAGGTACTCTGAGGTCCAGGTGGTCCACTAGTAATCTTCAAAGGTGCATCAGAGTGGAAACAAACAAGGGTACCACAGGTCCATTTCAGCCTCAATGGTATTATTGACAACAATCCCTGGGACTTGCTCCCCCCCAGACATCTCAGCTACTCACTGATGCCTCAGTTATTATCACTGTACAGATGCAGCTGGGCCTGCAGCCCCCTACTATCTATCTCCACCTTAACTTCAGAAACAATCACTGAGCCCACCCGGTATCATCTCAGCCACCCAAGCATCACATCAATTGTCTCACAAGTGAACCTGTAGGAATCTCAGAAAGAAGCCTCCACCATTCAAAAACAAAGTTCAGAAAAAAACAAGGTAAGGACCAAAAACAGCTTCAAAACAGTCTAGGAGACCCTGAGCCTGCCAGCCAGGGAAAGATACACACAAGGTAGTACAGTGTTGGAGAGTCCATGCTCAGGTGGGAACATTGGCCACATCCCTTCAGAGTGCTGCTGTGGGAGATTCACTTTCCTATTCACAAATGGCATATTTGTGCCTGGTGGACAGGACACAGGCACCCAGCTCAGTAAAGTCTAGTAGGAAGATGTCTTCAGTGAAAGGAAACAGAGGTTTAAAATGACCAATCTACTGAATTCCACTCCTCATCCTCTGTGCCTGAATTGATGCAAAGGACGGGCCTAGGAGTGGGAGGAATTACAGCATCCCACTGGCAGATAGTTTCTACTAATTGTTTTTTGTTTTGCTTGTTTGTTTGTTTTGGTTTTATGAGATGGGGTTTCTCTGTGAAGCTCTGGCTGCTCTCAAACTCACACTGTAAACCAGGCAGGCCTCAAACTCAGAGATCTGCCTGCCTCTGTGTCCCAAGTGGTGGGATTAAAGGCATGTGCCACCACTGCCTGGCATTGATCAAATATATACATATATATAATATATATAATATTATATAATGTATATTATATATTATATATCATATATTTTTATAAAATACATTTACATTTTTATAATTTATAAATATATATGTATAGTTATAACGTATGCAATATGGTATAAAACATATGTAATTACTTATAACTTTGCACATTAATTGTTAAGCCACAGTGTTTTAATTACTATCATGATAGACTCTCGTGACCGTCCCTCCCTTTTCTAATACAACAGAAACCCTCTCTTCTCCATTTCCGATGCAGTCTTCCATCACTCTCACACCAGCAGCCCACGTGCCCTCCTCACCATACTTTACCCATTCTTCCCTCCCTCTCCCATTCTACCCATCACAAACTTCAGCTCCAATACCCAAAGAATCTAGGACCCTTGCTTTCTCCAACTAGCACCCCAGTGATACAGTCCCTGAGTCTTACCTGGGGCACAAGTGCAATGCCAAAGGCTAGACCAGGGCTGCTGATAATCGAGGGAGGAAGGGAGACCACTTCATCTTCCCCCAAAGCAGGTGAAGGAAATTCACTTTCTAGTGGAGATATATTTCTAGAAGGACTTGAAGAAATCAAAAAAAAAAAACAAACCAAAACTATTGCAGAACAGTGTAGATATAATCAAAATATAGCATATATATATATATGAATTTTATTCAGTCATAAGGAAAAATTATAAGTTTTGCATAAAAGTGGCTGTAACTGAAAAATATTATAATGTAAGTTGACCCCAGGTCAAAAAGAAAATCACTGTATGTTCTCTACTCATTTGTGGATCCTGGCTTCCAAACATGTGTATGTTTAGATGGGAATGTCTATAGAAGCCTGGAAACTGGAATAAAGTCCCTGAGAGAGGAGAAAACAAGGTGGCCGTGTGATGATAGAACATATTTGATGTGAAGATGGAAGAAGGCTTACTGGGGGAAGGGAAAGGTTTAAGACAGGGATCGAGACAAAGAGATGAGGGTGAAGAAAGGATCAACTGAAAACAGGGATGCATGAACAAGACAGAGGGAAGCCTGATAATGGATAAGCTAATAAAAAAAAATCTAGTTTAAATGGAAATATCCTACATGGATACAGAAAACATATTATTCCCAGAAAACATATTATTAAATCTCAGTACCAATAATGGGCTACCACGTTGAAGTTAGCCAGGGTAGGAAGACCACAAATAATACAGGTTTTTGCCCACCAGACCTAGATTGTAAGACTTGATTGCTGAAGACGCCATATGTATTGGTCACTAGAGCCAAGATGGAAGACAGGTCCCTGATGGGTAGCTCTTGCTTTGCTGGAGGGTGCTGTGTAGGCTACTGGTAAGAATGGTCAAAAGTCATACTCAGCATGCAACACTAGGACTGATCAGACAAAGTTCCCACTGGTGCAATAGTGGCGAGTTAGTAATGAGGTAAGAGCTACTCTCTGACTGAATTAGAGACCCACTCCAAACAAGACAAAAAAAACGTGTTTGACACTGTAAAACTAGCCAAAGCCCATTTCTAGGGATATTATAGGCCCTAGTTGAGAAAGTACTGATATTGTTCTGCTAAATGGACAGATGTGCCATCAAATTGCCACATAAATAGCTATGTTTCTATCCATAGATTAGTGCCAACAATTTGTTTTGACCAACTCCTTTTTAAAATAAAAAGACACATTATTCTTCATTACTAAGATTTTTATTAACTTGTATTGATTTCTGTTGACATAAAAATGAACGTCAATGTGGTGTTTCTAAGCCTCTAAACAGTACATAATGATTAAACCCAAGCCCCACTCGTGTACTCCTCTCTTACATATGCCTCCCCAGCCTCTACTAACCACTATTATATGCTCAAGAGGACTTTTCTTTTTTACTTTGTGAGAAAGAACACACAGGGCCTCTTTTCCTGTATTTGATTCATTTAACTTAATGTCCTCCACTTTCATTTTTTTCACTCAAATAGCAAAAATTATTTGTGATGACTGAACACTATTCTATTATATAAATATACCATGTCACGCATTTGTTCATTAATGGGCATCTAGATATATTGCACACCTTAGCTCCTGTGATCTAGCTAGGACAGTAACTACACACAGACAGATCTAGCAGGTGAGTTTCATTTCCTTTGGGTATATACCAAGGCAAGGACACAGAGACAGCATATTGTTTAGGACTCTCTATAATGACTGCACACAGTCACATTCCCTTCAGTAGCCTATAAACTTCTCCTCCAAATACTCATGAGCATTTGTTTTTTTTTCTTTTTTAAATTTGTGACTTCATAAATGAGTATTCTATTTGCATCACTTCTCTCCCTCCTCCATGAAGCTCTTTCCATACCCCCAATTCCTTCTCAAATCCACAGCTTCTACTTGTTATTATTATTAAATGTACATATATAAGCAGAAAAGACAAGAGCCCCTGAACAAATTGGGAGCATGGGGGGAGGCAGGAGAGAGGGAGGAGAAAGAGGAGGGGAGAAGAAGAGGGGGAAGGAGAACATAAGGGATCAGAAAGATTGAGTGGGGAGAGGAATAGATGAGAGCAGGAAAAGAGACACATCAATAGAGGGAGCCACGATAGGTTTAAAGAGAAATCTGGCACTAGGGAATTGTACAGAGATCCACAAGGATGGCCCTAACTAGGAACCTAAGCAATAGTGGAGAGGCCACCTTAAATGCTCTTCCCCTATAATGAAAATGATGACTACTTTAAATGCCATCCTAGAGCCTTCATCCAGTAGCTGATGGAAGCAGAAGCAGAGATTGACAGCTAAGCACTGCCCCAAACTCCTGGAATCCAGCTTCAGAGAGGGAGGAATGACCAACAAAGTGGTCAAGACCACGCTGGGAAAACCTGCAGAAAAGGCTGACCTGGGAATTCATGGACCCCAGTCTAACAGCTGGGGAACCAACATGGACCAAAGCAGCCCCCCCCCCCGGACGTGGGTGTCAGCTATGAGCACTGGGCAGTCTACGGGGCCTCTGGCAGTGGAACCAGGAGATATCCCAAGTGCACCAACGGACTTCAGCAGCCCACTCCCCATGGAAGGATACTCTCTTACCCTAGATACACACGGGAGGGCCTAGGTCCTGCCCCAAATGACTTGACAGATTTTTTGATGATCCCTCATGGAAGGCCTCACCCTCCCTGGGGGTGGATGGGATGGGGGATGGGGGTATGGGAGGATGGGAGGGAGAGGGAACTGGGATTGATATGTAAAATAAGATCATTTCTAATTTAAATAAAATTTATTAAATAAATATACAAATACTTTTTTTGCAGTGAGCAATGCAGCGGCTGAGAACTGATCAAAGTGCTAAACATAAGGGTCTGTTCAACACTGCTCTATAGGCAGGCCTGTAGGTATGGGCCATCACTCCCAGCTTATCTACTGCTGGGAACTGAACCTCAGGCTTTGTGTGTGCAAGGCAAGCACTCTAGTAACTGAGCTATAGCCCCAGCCCATATTCAACATTTTTAGACTGTTTGTGAGATAATTTCCTTACTGACTCAGCAGATTTAAGGCCATAAAGAAATTAATTTAAACACATCACCACTAGCCACCCTTGGCTTTCTACTAGCCCTGGTCCTCACCTTTGCTTTGGCATCTACTGTGACCCATGCCAATCTTTGTTGTTGTTGTTGTTGTTACAGATTAATGTTAATTAAATCTCTCTTTATACCATGTGTGAGGGAGCTTTAAATTATCATGGTAGTTTCCACACATATACAACAAAGTGAGAAAGATCCAAATCATTCAATTCCTTCATATGTTAGTCAGAAGGTTGTTGCAATTATGCTATACAGCAAACATCCAAATAACATCACAGTAAGTGTTAATATTATAGTCACAGATCTGGATGTCAACTAATGTCTGTGGGGATCAGTGGCAAGTTTGCTTCTTTTCCCTTTATACTTTTGACTGAAATTCAAGGAGGAGTGACAAGAGTCTAACAGCTGTTTGAAGCCTAACTGGCAAAGTCATTTACCTATCACCAGCTAACAGTTTATAGGCAATCCCAAATTCAAAGGGCCGGAAAGCCCATTACACCCACAACAGGAAGGAAAGTGGGGTGAATATTCACCAAAATGATTTCCAATTCCCACATCCAAGACTGGATATGGGAATCATATCAAAGCACGGGCCCTGTGTAAACAAACCCCTGAATGACAACCTCTCTCTCAGGCCTTGCTGGCTCCCTGTGGAGCTGCCCAGCTTTGAGATTTCACCCCAAGTGGATTTTGGCCTGAACAAAGCTCATGGTGGGTGGCAGCAGATGCAGAAGACTTGAACTCTCAGGACAAGCATCCTAAATTAGTAACAAAACATTCCATGGGCAACGTCACAACTTAAAAATAAGCTTTTGCTCCATACATGGCTGATGGCCTCACTGAAGACATTTGAAAGGCCTCATTTAAGATGTTGAAACAATTAGCTTAGCCAGTGGCAGCGGCCGTGGTGTTTTCCAGTCCATCTCCCTGCTTTATTTCCGTACAGACTGCTCTGCAGAGGCCAGAGCTGCAGTGGGAACACATATAGTCAAACAACTCAGGTACCTAAACAAATGGCAACCTAAAAGAAGAAATCGCCAAGTAGATGGTGCCTTTGAGTGGCTTCTTCCTGTGAATATTCCTTTGTTTGCTCTTTGCATCCTCCTGTGGAGAGAAATCTCAGCCTTTTTCACAATACTGCATGAAGGTGATGCCACAGGACATCAAAGAGAGGTGTCCATTGTGTTCCCTGATCTCAGACTCCTGTTAATTATTCTTTTAAAAGATTGAAACCTGGAACAAGATAATCTTATTTAGAATTCGAACTGAGTCTGGGGGAAAGGGAACAAGCACACATATATGACCCAATATTTTGTAGTAAAGTTTTCTTAAACTTGCATGAGAAAGGAGAAACAGGTATCAGCCAGAAGTGCACTAACGGACAACATAGTCTCTTAGGGCCCCTGTTAACTGCATAGCTGACAGACGATTGATTTCAGCTTGCTCAATCTCGGTACATGATCACATTCAAAGAAATGGAAGCTCCTTGTCAAGCTTCGTAAGACTCAAAGAGATATCAAAGGCAGGAATTATTATCATCATCATCACCACCACCAAAAATAATAACTACTTATTTATCTTCTCAATCATGGCTGTTATTTAACCAAACTGATTCCTTCCAGTGTTTTACATCTGTTTTTCCAAAATGTGTTTAAAATCTCTGGATTCTGATCAAATAAACGGAAGACCCTCTGGAAGTTAGAATGTGAGTTTGAATTGGGAGGATGTGTGCTGAGGTCATGCTTCCAAGCAATGTCCCCATTTCCATCATTCACTCATTCACTGGGTCCAGAGTTCCTCTTGTCAGGCATCCTGTGAAACCAGTGTTCTGTGCTTAAGAAAACAAGTGAGAGTGGAGCTTGGTTCAAATCGCAGTCCCATCATTTAACTACCTTTCTAAAATTTGGATGAGCTATTTTGTGTTTATGGAGCCATTTTCTGTGAAATGTGTAATGAACCCTACTTTATAACATTATTATCAGGATGAAATTGAAAATTGGATGCGATGAGTCCCTCTCAAGCCTGGGCTGATTCTGAAAGAGAGTTGCGTTAGAAAGGGTGTAAGTTTCCTACATAAACTACTTTTCAAATTGTATTTCTTCATTTCTATTCTGTCCCATATAAACATATAAAGGCCTTTTTGCTACTGTAGGCTCAATGTTGCATCTCTTCTCTCTAAATCCACATGTTGAAGCCCTACTCCTCATGGGATGGAATTCAGATGTGGAGCCTCAGCAAGGTGTAATTTTGGCTTTTGGTTTTTCACATCACTGGATTAAGAGCTGTCTGGGACAGGTAAAATATATCTGTTTGTCTGTGGGGCCATTGGAAGACTTCAGAGAAAGATCTGTACTGAATATGCATCAACTCCAGAGGCTTGGAGCCATATGGACATTGGGAGACATTGTTTTCCTTTTGAATGAGTGTTTTGGTTAGCCTACCATCATCTGCTAGCATCAGGTGCTTACTTCCTTGGCTCTTCCAAGTGGACTCATACAAATGACTTTTCAGGAGTCTTTTAAGCCCTAGTGCTGGACTGGAACTGCTGAGGCAACTAGCTTCATGGATTAGGCAGTTACCTGGTCATCTCTCCAGCAGCACAGCCAGCCAACTGTATTGAACTACCTAGTCTCCATATCATGTGAACTAGTGAGACAAACCATCTTTTATTATATACAAAGATTCTCTATGTTCCTCTAGCAAACCCTGACTAATACGGGAGGTAATGAGGTTATGAGGGTAGAACCCTCATGATAAGATTGGCAAACTCAGCCGGTTGAAAAACCAAAAAAAAAAAAAAAAAAATTGGCAAACTCCCTTTTAAGAGAAGACATGAGCAAAGCTTGATTGGCTGGGTGAATGAACAAGACAACCATCTCAGCTATTGTCAAGAAAATAGACATGAACTAATTCTGGTAGAGATGCATGGGAATAGAAACCTTTAGGCACTGTTGGTGAACATTCAAATTAGAACAGCCACTACACATATCAGTATGGGGATTCCTCAAAACAATGGGTATATGCCCAAAGGAAATCAGGTCAGTACACCACAGAGATACTTGAATATCCATATTTATTGCTGTACTGTTCATAATAGGTAAGATATGGAACCAGCCTAGATGCCCATAAACAGATGAATTGACAAAGAACATACATATATACACATATATATATGTGTGTATATATATATATATATATGCATATACAAGAAATAGTGTTGCTTCTCATCCATAGTGAAAGAGGAAATTATGTAATATCCAAACAGAAAGGATAGAACTGAAGACTGTGGTGTTAATGTAAATAAACAGACTCATACAAAAATTACACTGTCTTGCATATATAGTATCTAAGTGTATGTATATATGTATGTTCATATGTAAAAAGTAGAAGAAATGAGACTATTTTTTTGTAGAAAGGAAACAACAGGAAAATAAGAGGGATGAGAGTAATGGGAACAAATATGAACAAAATAATGATAATGTGTATATACATATATGAAAGTGTCATAATGAAAACTACTGTGAACGATGGATATACATTAGTTATTAAAGCATTTCAAAGGTGGCGGACATCTGCACTCTAAGAAGATGGTCATTACCAGACAACAGATCATCAGCTGGCACCTTTGTGTGAGGCTTTCAAACTAACTATGTCTGCACTTAATTCTTCCTTCCCTGGTATTTTCATCACGGAAACCTGAGCATAGAGGGCCAATCCACTGAGGTGCCTTTGAAAAATGGAATTTCTACAGACTGGGCATTGAGTGTTAGAGATTTCTTTCCATGTACCATGAGGACAAGCAATTTAAAAGATGAAAGACGAGACAGAATGCCTCTCATCATCTGCTCCCAGGCAAAAATGGAAAACAGCTAGGTGCCTGCTCTCTGGTCCGGATAATCCACCTCATAGTTCCTTTCCTAGGTTTTCCCGATTGGGAGTCTTTGCAAGCTTAATTGAGCTTCAGCTTGTTCCTGCCTACTTTCATTAACTGTCTAAACAGGGCCCTAAATGTCTGGTCCCCTGAGAGCATTCACCAAGCTATCTGAATTGCCAGTTAAATCATCACTCTCTGAGAGGATGCCACATACAAGAAGGGGTCTTCAGGACCACTGAGGAGCTAGTGCAGTCAGCAGTGGTCACAGTGGGAGCAACGGAGAATGAAATGAGGCCCAAACCATGACCCCAGGCTTGGTAGAAGAGATGCCTTCTTTATCACTCCACTGCCTGGGAATATGCATTGAACTATCTGGGATTGAACTGCCCAGCATCACACAGCACTGAATGGTATCGCATTCTATGATAAGATTCCCAGAAAGTTCTATATGTACTGTCAGGAGTTCTGGGACGTTTCATAACCTGCTAGTTGTGGAAATGAGAAAACCTGTTCTGCTAAGCATTTTAGTGTAAAGATGCTATCATGTAGCCGATATCCTTAACTGTCTATAAGGCTTTTCATAGAAGCCTATACCCCCAGAGTAAGAAAAACACTTCTTATTGTTCATATTTCCAATGTACACATTGATTAAAGGGCTTTGGGAAATGAGAGACAATGCCATATTCTTTAAAACCACTGAAAATTGTCAGTGTTAACAGGACAGAAGATACAGTAGTTTATAAAGAATCATTTTTTCTTTTATTCACTTGAGCTATTTAAAAAGAAGTTCTGATTTTTCCCACCATTAGACATTCTCCATTATTAGACAACAGCCATCTGTTAGAGTCATATGCTCACCAGGACAAGAGTTCTTTCACACTTTGGAACCTGTACTGTTGACAGTTTCAGTAATGTGTTTGTAAACTGAGATGTCTTCTCATGCTTAATAATGAATCATCTGTCTTCCTTCCATATGGAAAGGATTCAGCAGTGGTAGCTTATCAAACCTGCCATGTAAATTAGAAATATCTATCTCTTGTACTTGACCCTGAGTCCTCATCCCATACCCAGAGTGTGGTGAATACTTGATTTTTTCCAGTGCCCGAGATACAGTGTATCCTCAATAAATTCTTATTAACTTGGTAAATGAATAGAATAAAGCTATACAAATAAACTGTTTTTCTTTCCAAATCTCTGTGAAATTCGTTCTGTGTTAGGTGTAAATTTCTTTAAGGCAAAATAATCATGTATAATAAGATATAATATAGCCTGTGTATGTATAAGTAATAAATAAATAGCCATGTCTAGTCATTGCTAGGAATTGGTAAGGAGATAGAATCTACCACTGCTTCCCATTGATTATCAAGAGTTTCCAAGTATCTCTCCGGTTCATTCAGTCATCACCTGGTCAATGCAGACAATGCATCCTTCCTAACACAACACAGATGCTTCCCCAGACACTTCTCATACAGTGTGGTCATGAACACTATTTGGAGGCTTGTCTGGAACCTTCCAAATCAGAGTGTCCATTTTTAACAAAGGAAGACCACAGTTTGACCCAAGTTCACAGGCTTCTGTGATGCACTCCTCAACTCCATCTAGGAAAACAGCAAATGACCAAGATAAACAAGTCTCTAAAAGCCACTTTCAGATTCTCTGTCTCCCTCTATGGATTCATAATTGATTGGATGCCAGATGTCTCCAAGTCTATTTCTTTCTTTAAAAAAAAAAGAAAGGAAGGAAGGAAGGAAGGAAGGAAGGAAGGAAGGAAGGAAGAAAGAAAGAAAGAAAGAAAGAAAGAAAGAAAGAAAGAAAGAAGAAAAGGTTGTCTGGGGCAAAGTAAGTGCTTTGGGAAGACTAGCTTTTTAAAAATATTAGCCTTTTATGAATTGCAATGCAGTTTCACCCTGTGGTCTCTGTATTAGTGTGTGTATGGGAGGAGTGTATGTGTGCCCTTGTGCACTCAAACTGAAGTTAGAGAAGGATGTCAGATTTCTTTCTCTATTGTTCTCCACTTACTCCTTTGAGGCTAACTGAACCTAAAAGTCTCAGAATCAACTGTGCAGTCTGGCCAGTGAGGTCCCAGGATCTACCTGTCTCTGATCTCCAACACTGGAATTACAGACACATTCAGCTATGCTTAATTTTTTCTTGGGTGCTGGGGACTTGACCTTGGATCTCATGCTTGCAATGAACCATCTCATTAGGCTTTGTTTTTTTGTTTGTTTGTTTGTTTGTTTTTTCTGTGCAATGTCTACCTGGGTTCTCCTTGTTATAACAGAGTGACTCTCTGCCTGACCTTGCATGAAGTACTTATGAATACTTGGTTTTAGTATTTTATAGAGATGATAGCCATAATGATGATGACAGGTGGTAATGATATGCTTAGAGAAAGCAAAACGCCTCCTCAGAATAATTCTCATCAATCTGCACGGAATTCTAAGTAACTGTGATTTGCAAACCAGGATCTGCAGAGCCAAGCCCTGACTTAACACAGAGGTACATGTGGAAGGCAGCTGACTGGGGTGACAGATCACAGGGCAGGTCCGGCTTAACACAGAGATAGGAAGGGGGAAGCTTAGTGGATTGGTAGACAGTATAAGAATTGTGACATGCAGCAGAAGTCTGTTATTTTGATCTGCTTTCATGGATGACAGACAAAAATTTTTAATGTAATTTTTTCAATATAATCATATGTTTCCTCTTCCTGTAAGCGACCTGAGGTAACCTGTGAAGATGGTTCGCTACTCGCTACTACCCAGAAAACCCTACAAAATCATGCAAGTCAAGAGGTTCAAATCTCTGGGTCCACTTTAAGAATACCCGTGAAACTGCCCAGGGTATGCATATCTGAAAAGTCACCAAATACCTGAAAGATGTCACATTAAAGAAGCAATGTGTGCCATTCCGGCGATACAATGGTGGAGTCCGCAGGTGCGCCCAGGCCAAACAGTGGGGCTGGACACAGGGTCGGTGACCGAAATAGAGTGCTGAATTTTTGCTGCACATGCTTAAAAATGCAGAGAGTAATGCTGAGCTTAAGGGTCTAGACGCAGATTCTCTGGTCATCGAACACATCCAGGTGAACAAAGCACCTAAGATGCGTCGCCGAACTTACAGAGCTCACGGCCGGATTAACCCATACATGATTTCCCCCTGCCACATCGAAATGATCCTCACGGAATAGGAACAGATTGTTCCAAAGCCAGAAGAGGAGGTTGCACAGAAAAAAAAAAAAGATATCCCAGAAGAAACTGAAGAAACAAAAACTTATGGCACGGGAATAAATTCAGCATAAAATAAATGCAGATAAAAGTAAAAAAAAATCATGTGTTTCAACAGCATAGATTAATATGAACCTATAATGAAGAACCCTAGAAAACTCAAAATCAAAATTCTTAATAGAAGTATTGAAGAGATTGATGAACTTTTGGCTTGCAGTCATGTTTTTGGATCTTGAAGGCTGGTAGAAATAACTTGCATATTTCAAATTCAGACCTAGGTTTTAGCAATACCTAAAACATTATAAGGAGAATGTCACTACTGATAGCATTTACAAATTAAAGGTCCAGAATTATTTGAAGAAGCTGGAGTACACAATTAAGAAAGACCATAGAAGAATCTCCTTGTATGGCTACATGCTAGAAAGGGTTGTTAAAAAAGTCTCACTGGAATGTTTTAAAGTCAGATTGTCTGGAGATGCAGGAATGTGCTAGATGCTCTCCAGTGAAGTATTCCATTTAACAATTCTACAATTTTGAGTTTACATATTCATTCTTTGGTAGGAATTTATTTCAGTTCAGAATTACAAACATGGAAAGTTTAATTTCAATGATACCAACCTGTATTTCCAGCTTCTTCTTTCAGTTCCTTTTGCCACATTGGGGTCTGTGATCTTGTCCATCCTTAGAAAGCCTTCAAAATAAGAAGAAATCAAAACTATATTCATTTGGCTTATGTGTGTGGTAGATTTCCTAAAGCTAAACAAAGAACATCATTCTGAACAGTCCTCTAATGATGTGATGGTGACATGTCTCCCACCAGACAGTGGGTCCAGGGAACTCTCCCTTTGAATCTAGGCAGATATTTTTATGTTTGCCTTCACTGTTAAATAAAGAGATAGTGACACTATAAGACTGTAAAGATCAGGTCATGAAAATGACATTCACTTCTGCCTTGTTTCTTCGAACATTTGCTTTTGGACCTAACTACCATACTATGAGGAAGTCCAAGGGGAGAGTACATACAGGTGTTCCAGCCAACAACACCAGCTGAGTTCCTGGACAATAATCAGTGACCACCACGTTAGCAAGCCTTCATACCTTTAGCTATGATCAACTGTAGCCCATGAGGAAGAAATACCATATTTTTTTGTACTTTTCAGGCTCATTGGCTGAGATCCCCGTAGCAAAGATAAAAATGAGTAAAGGGTCTAAGCATATAGAGTGTAAGTATGGCCAACACAGGCCCCTTCATTAAGAAATGAAGTTCATAAAGCAGTTCATTTATGTTTGTTTGGTTGGTTATTTGGTTGGCTTTTGGTTTTTTGAGACAAAATATCTCTGTGGAACAATCCTGGCTGTACTAGAACTCACTGTGTAGACCAGGCTAGCCTCAAACTCACTGAGATCCGCCCTCCTCTGCCTCCCAAATCCTGGAATTAAAGGTGTGCACTACCACCACCTGGCAATTTATGGGTTTTGGCTTGGCTTGGTTTTGGTTTTGATTTTGGTTTTCAAGACAGGGTTTCTTTGTGTAGCTTTGTAGACCAGGCTGGCCTTGAACTCACAGAGATCTGTCTGCCTCTGGCTCTGCCTCCCGAGTGCTAGGATTAAAGATATGCGCCACCACCTCCCGGCTGAAATTAATGTTTTTAATAGTGGATTTATACTAGTTATTTTTCTGTTGCTGTGATAAAATACGATGACCAGAAGCTTTATGTTGGTTTAAGGCTTCAAGGGGCTAAGAGTCAATAATGACAGAGACATCATGGCAGCAGGAGTGGGAAACTGGCTGATCACATTTCAATGTCCTGTGTATACAGGATGCAGAGAGAACAAACAGGAAAGTGGGTCCAGGATATAAAGGCTTAAATCCTGCCCTCAGTAATGTACTTCCTACATAACCTTCCCAAAAGGGGTTACCAACAAGGACCAAGTGCTGAAATACATGAATCTATGGGGACCATTTCTCACTCAGCTCACCTTAAGATATGATAAAGAATGGAAAGTAACACTACACAATATAAAGAAGATTCTGAGTGAAGGGTACTAGTCTGGAGAAGCATTATCAAAATGTGTTCAGGTGTCTCTCAGCATCTCTGTCTAAAAGACAAACATGGCCCTTTCCTCCATGCAGTAAGACTCTTGCACCAGGGTCTTATGACATACCTTAAGAGAATGGGGCAGAGGAAGGTCAAATTGATCTTCCTGCACAAGATTTTCTCAAAATTGTTTTTCCTTTAAAAGACCCATTTGTCAATGTACTCTATGTGGTGTCAGTATGTCTTGAAGTCCGTCAAGCTATGAAACACCCTCCCACACAGACCCTGTTAAGCCTCTGAACTATGAAAACAATCAGAAAATGCTTTTTGATTATTTTAAAGCTCTCATCAGCAGATAAAATACCTAACAACTAGTGCTAACTAGGGCAGAAGACCTGTGATTCTGAATGGTCATTTCAATATTCTTCCCTGAACAACTGACTCACAGTTTGAATTGACACTATTAATTTTATGCCATGAAGTAACAGTTTTCACTTAACAGGGCGTTTGGACTTAGCTCATAAGCCAGAAATTCTATTCTAAAAATTAGTTCCTCTTTCCAACTTTCCTATTGTTGTCTCTATCAATTTTCTAGCCACTTTGAGATAATCTCTAGTATAAATGTTCTAAACCCTTGTATTCACAGTGGCTTCTGAATCCCCTGTGTCAATATTTCTATTGTAGCTGTTATCTGCTTTCCCTTCTCTCTCCACATTTTTGGTCTTAAGTTCTGCTATTAGAATAGCCTTCTTTAAAACTGTATTTGCTATGTCATTTGCTATGAGTGTGCTATGTCAGAAGCATCGATGAGCATATATGTATTTTTCCTCAATGTCAGAATATGTTTCATAATGAGCTTACAAGCTAACTTGCTTTATTGGCTGCAATTCTCCAAGTAGCTTCAATTTCTCTTGTTAGATGTCTGTTAGCAAATAGATATTGTTTATTCCAGTCTTGACTACTAATATTAACTCAGACCACATAGTACATTTCACACCATACACACCACTCAGTAATTGTATCTACACTGTCTCTGTCTGTCTGGCTAGCGACATAGCTATCTATCTATCAATATCTGTTATAGAATAGCTATAAAAAAGCTGAGGAGGCCATACAATTCAAGGTGCTCAAAGAGGCCTTACTGAAGGCAGAACCAGGAGGCTGAGAGAAGCAAAGATGGTCTGGGCAGCATGTAGAGGATTCAGATAAATAACTCTGCTGAAGGCCACCACAGAGCCAAACTTTGGTTTGAGCCTAGCCTCAGTGTTGACTCAAATTGCCTGCCAAGGTGAGGTACAGGACCATGAAGTTCATAGGGGTAAGATGTAGAACCAAGTCCAGATATGTAAACAAGCTATGAACAGATGGCAATTCAAACTATTCTCCCCCCATAAATAGTAGTGACTGAGCTGAGTTGAAATCTACTGGAGAGTTTCGAGTTATTTACCTACTGAATATACTAGATGGTAGGATGACAGGCTAGTAGGCACTGCCACCATCTCAAGGCTGGCTAGCTTCCTCTTTATAAAAGCTGTCTCCCTTCCCCAGTCTAGTGTTTTCAGTAAGTTCTCAGGCATGGTTTCCTAACATGATTTTAATATACTTATCTGCTCATACAGTTCCTATCTACTTGGTTTGGGGAAATGCCTATGACTTCAACAATGCTGGTCAGGATGCAGGGACAAGGGGCACTCATTCACTGTTGGTGGCATTGCAAACTGATGCAGTCACTATGGACACAAGTGCTGAGAATTCTCAAAGAACTAAGAATAGACCTACCATATGACCCAGCTATACAACTACTTGGCATATGCCCAAAGGACTCCTATTCCAGACTACCTGCTCAGCCATGGTCCTTACCACTTTATTCACAATCGCTAGAAAATGAAGACAACCATATGTCCTACTAATGAATGGATAATGATTATGTGATGCAGATGGACAGTGTAATACTTATTTAGATGTAAAAACAAATGGAATTCAAAGGTAAATGAATGGAACTAGAAAGTACTATGTTGAGTAAACTTACCCAGACACAGGAAGAAAAAAAACCTACACATTTTCTCTTATTTGTACATCCCAGTCCCAGAACGTTAGATGCAAATATATAAGCTGAAGGGACAGCAGAAGCCAACAAAGTAGAAAGGGACTATGGGGAGGATGAATGAGAGCTCTAGAGATGGGGATGGATGGTAGACACTAGTGCTATGAAGGAGGAAACCCATTTCCAGAGGACTTTAACTCTGGAGGAGGGAAGAGGTAATATAGAGGGAGGGGGAGGAAGAAGAAATAAATAATACTAGGAATACTTGAAAACTCCAAATGCAAGTGTTATGTTACTTAAAATACACAAACATATAGCGCACGCACGCGCACACACACACACACACACACACACACACACACACACACACACACACACACACACCTATTGCTGAATACACCATACACGTTGGACATAGCACTTGGAGGAATGGAGCTGGAACTGACCTGGAAGCCTTTCTTGAAGACTAGCTCTCATAGTACCAAAAGTAATCAATAGTCTGCCCATCTGGAAAGCCTATGAACCACAACAATGACTTCAAATCAAGTTTTAGGCCAGCTTGTCTCAAAAAATAAAAATATTCATCTAAATAAAGATCCAAACTAGGTCCCTATTTTGACCACTTTTATTTCCTATTTCTGCCTTGACTCACACATCTGACTTTCTGGCCCAATGCTGTCTTTTGCCTTACTGTTAATTCACTGGCTCCATGCAGACAGTCCCCTCCATCTCTTCTGCTCATGTCTACATTTGGACATTAATTATTTGCCCAGCCATCAAGAATAGCTTCCATTATCTCTTCTGAACTTCAGAATCTTCTTTCTCAAAGGCATCTTTAAATGGGTAGGGGGGCCTGGGTTTTGCAAGAATAGAAGAGACTGGTTTACTGCAGGCCAGCAAGCAAGCAGACGGCTTGTATGGTCTTTCTGTTCTCCTGATTGTGGGTGTAATAACAAGCTGTCTCTAGCTTCTGTTGCTATGACTTCCCCATATAACGGATTGTGACCTGGAATTTTAAGACAAGCAAACCCTTTCTTCCCCCACGTTGCTCTTTGTAAGATCCTAGAATAAAAACTAGTACCTGGAAAGTGGGGTCACCTCCTCTGATAAACATGAACATGAGGCTTTTGGAAAGAATGTGAAAGACTTTAGAACCTTTGGTTCTAAATGCTGAAAAAGGCATCCAGTACTGTGAACAGAACTTCCTGGGCCATTCTTAGGGAGCTCTGAAGAAAAGAATGCTAAGAATAATCCACACCGTGAAAGGCCAGAGTCAGAGGGGAAGGCTTGGTTGGGAACCAGATACAGGCTACTTGTGTGGCATTTTGGCCAAGAATCTGTGTGTGCTGGCCAGAATGGGGCTGAGGAATCAACTATAACCCACAAGAAGAATAACATCACTGAGGTGAAACCTTTTGTGCTTGCCTGGAACAATGGGATGCTGATCAGGCTGTGGCTGAAGAAGCGGCGGTGATTAGTAAAAGGTTAGCACCACTAAGGTGAAAGCTAAGACCCTCAATGGGACTATAGAAGTATGTGTCTCAGGATCAGCACACAGCAGCTGTCATCCAAGACAGCCAGGCTGTATCTTAAGCTGGCAGCAGAACTCGGCAATTTTGTATGTAGGTGTCATGCATGTGGTAGTGGATTTTGGTTTTGTTGTTGTTTGTTTTGCTTTGTCTCTGCTATTAGTTTTAATTCCATTTATTAAAAAATTTATTTATTTATTTATTTAAAATCCTGGTTAGTTTCCCCTCCCTCCTCTCTAGCCCCACCCCCTCCCTCCTCCACCTCCACCTCACAATGCACTCATCTGATTCTCTTTAGGAAAGGGCAGGTCTCCCATTAACAAAACATGGCTTATCAAGCTGTAGTAAGACTAAGCACCTCTCCCTGTATTAAGGATGGGCAAGGCAACTCAATATGAGGAGTAGGGGCCCCAGAGCCAGTAAAACAGTTAGAGACAGCCCCTGCTCCCACTGTTAGAAGTCCCACAAGAGAACCAAGCTACAAAACTGTAGCATATACACAGAGTGCTTAGATAAGTTCCATGCAGGCTCCCTGGTTGTTGGTTCATTCTCTGTGAGCCCCATACGAGGCCAGGGTAGTTGATTCTGTGAATTTTCTTGTGTTCTCTGGCCCATGCAATCCATTCTCTTCCTCTTCTGCAGGATTCCTGGAACTCTGCCTCATGTTTGGTTGTGGGTCTCTGCATCAGTTCCTATCAGTTTCTGGATAAAGCCTCTCTGTTGACAATTGGGCTAGGCACCAATCCCAGCACATCCCATAGGCAGGCAAGATTTTAGGTCAAAGCATATGTGTCAGGGTTGTTTTTTTAAAACCCTGAAAGAGCTGGGCATTGGTGGCGCACGCCTTTAATCCCAGCACTTGGGAGGCAGAGACAGGTGGATTTCTCTGAATTCGAGCCAGCCTGGTCTACAGAGCTAGTTCCAGGACAGCTAGGGCTGTTACACAGAGAAACCCTGTCTTGAAAACAAAACACACCACACACACACACACACACACACACACACACACACACACACACACACACACACACACACACTAATGATACAGGATTTCAGGGATCATGGAGAGCAGCTGAGACCAGGTCCCGAATACCAAGACTAATGTCCCTGCAGATGAGAGAATGGGTCATTTGTGAAAGAGCAGCCTCAGTTGCAATGGAAATCCCAGGATATTAGAGATGCTCAATCATGAACATTTCCAAGGGAAAGCTGCAGGTGTAGAATGTGACTGACCTATGAGGAAGCCATATAAGCTGCAGATGGCAGAGCTAGGGGAATGAGACTGCTCAAGCTCTTGAAGGAATATTGTAAGAAGAATATTGTGGCCATTTTTTAAAACAATCCACTAAAAAACAAAACAAAACAAAAACAAACAAAAAACCCACCAGCCTGACTCCTCAGAATTTTTCAAGGAACTGCGTATTTGCATATTTCTCATCACTGGGGATTATTTCTTTTTCCAATCTGAGCCACATTATTGGATTAGAATTTGAACCTTCTTCCATAATACCTCCTTTGTCAATACCTCAGCTTCTGTCTAAAATGTGTCAGTGATGATGATTTACCTGCCATCCCCCCCTTCCAATGCCTCTGAGGAACACCAAATCTAGTTCTTAGATGAGCATATGACCCATGTTACTCTAATAAAAATATGTCTCTGAGACCTTATTATTAGAACCCATGAGACAAGGAACAATTTGTCTCCTTTGTTCTTGTATGCAGACCCTTGCCATTGACATTAGACCTATCCACATGAAGAAACTGTCTAGGGCGGGAAGGAATGAAATCAACACTCACAGAGAATAGGTGAAAGAAAAAATGTCTGGCTAGCGCCGGGTCTCTGTTTTAGCTTCCTCCCTAGAGCTCACTCTTATAGACAGTAAAACTGTTTTACTGTATGCCAGCTCTAATTGAGTCTTTCTCACTTATAAGCAGAAAGCTCAAACATATGACTGAGGAATATCCTTCAGGACCTAGTACAGTGCTAAATCCACAAAGAGTTTCCTTTTAAATGCATGTTAAATTAAAATAGGATGTAATACAATGTAATAGAAAACAACCTCAATGAATGACAAAACTTTTTAAATGCAGACAATACCAATGCTGGCAAAGTACAAAGAACTGAGATTCTCTCATAGTGCAGATGACAGTAAAAAGTAACACTGTCATTTTGGAAATGTCTTTCACTATATCTAGGAAAGTTTAATATATATTACTACACTGGGACCCAGAGGTTCATGGGCATATATACAATAGGAATAGGATACATTTTCAACAAAAGGTAGGTGTAATAAAACTACTGTGAGTAGTCCCAAAGTATACACAACCCAATTTTCTACCAAAAAAGGAAACAATCAATAGAGAGATGATAAATAAATACAAAGATACATAGCTACATAGATAGAATATCAGTGCAACAGAGTTGGCTCTCTATATCCACCTATTCAACCAATGTGGTTCAAAATTATTTCAAAAACTGTAACATTGGTACTGAGTTGCATAATTATCCCTTGTCATTTTCCCTAAACAATAGGATATATCTATACACATTGCATTGAGTATTATAAATATTCTGGAGATAATCTAAAGCATGTGGGAATACAAGCAAAGGTAAATGCAGATCCTAAGCCTACTTATATAAAGAAGCTGAGCATCAGTAAGTGGTCCTCAGTATCACTGGAAACTCTGGAACTGGTCCCCTAAGGATAACAGAATATACAACCATCAGAAAGATAGAGCAAAAATGGTTTGAAAAACATAGATGAAATTTAAAAGCACAAGACTGAACAAATTAAGTCAAACACAAAGAGAACACACATTATAGTCCTTTTCACAAAGTACAAAAGAGAAGAAACTAATTTTCACTGCTGGAAACAGGACTCGTTCCCACCGTCATGGGAAGAAGAGTCCTTTCTGGAAGAAGGTATGGGAGCTTTCTCTATGCATCCATGGATGTGTAAACTTACGTTTATTGAGCTTTGACAGAAAGTATGTTGACAGAAATTGAAGAAGCAATGAATTTGCAACCCTTAGGATAACCACACCCTGGCCACGTTTCTGGTCTCCCTCATTGAGGTGCCTGGTTTGCCCTTTCTGGCTAGCAATGGGAGAGGAGGTGAGAACTGTAAGAAGAGCAGCTACCACACAAAGGAGCAAAGCAGTGAGAGGAAACACGTGTGTGACAGAGGAAAGCGTGTTCCCCAGCTTCCTCCATCTGTCATGCCATATGCAGCATCTATCAACGCTCATTTGCTGTATGCAGTGGAGGACATTTCTTTGCGGGTGGAGAATTGCTTGTTCTCATTAGACTTAAGACAACAGTTGCTTCAGTCTTGATGCTATGGGAGTTCGGTCATTATATCCGATAGTGTCAACAGAGGCAGAGTTGGATCCTTGGCTTTTTAAAGCCCAGAATAGCCACCTGAAAACTAAGATTGCTACAGTTCCATCAAAGTCTACCAGCTCCACTCGGGCTCTTCTCTCCCAGGTTTCTGCATTTGCACTTTATTTGGATTTTAGCCCTGTACTTCTTGCTGCTTTCATGTATCACACAAACAGCTGCTCGTGGGGTTAATCCCCCTAACCCATCTGAAATAATATATTAACACCAATTAGCCTCACTGTTAACTTTTAGCCCTTCATTTGTTTGATCTTCTACCTCATCTGCCCAGAAAGGGCTTATGTCTTGCTGTGGTTTGAGTATGAATGGCTCCCATAGGCTCATATTGTAATGCTTATTCATCAGGGAGTACACTACTTGAGAAGGATTAGGAGCTGTGGCCTTGTTGGAGTAGGTGGGGCCTTGTTGGAGGGACTGTGTCACTGGTGTAGGGCTTTCAGATTTCATTAGTCCAAGCCAGGCCCACTGGCTCTCTCTCTTCCTGCTGCCTGTGGATCTGGATGTAGAACTCAGCTCCTTCTCCAGCATCATGTCTGCTGCATGCCACCACACTGATAATGGACAAAACCTATGAAACTGTAAGCAAGCCCTAATTAAATGTTCTCCTTTATAAGAGTTGCCATGCTCATGGTATTTCATTGCAGCAATGAAACATGGGCTAAGACATCTCTACATATCTTTTTCATTTTTAGAGAACCAGTGTTGAAAAGAAATTGTAACGAGATTACTATAAATTGGTGTTTTTGAACAATAACTGGCTTTCTTGATTGCTGAGTAATTCTCTTTGTCTGCCAGAGTCAGTTCACTCTCCAATTCCCTTCAAGAATAATTCCAGATTGCTATTCATTCTCTCATCTCCACACTTCCCCATCCTTCCCGGTTCTATGATTGAACCCATCTAGTGAGATGCTGTTCCATGAGATGTGTGTCATGAAACCCATGCAGTCCCACCGGGACTCACACTCAAAAAAGCCCAAAGCTCAGAATAGGTCCCCTCCTCCAAAGAGCCCATGATTAGAAAAGTCCCCTGGTCAGTTTAATGCTGTCTTAAAATGCTTAAAAATTGTGACCAGGGGCTCCATATTCATGCTGTGTATTTCTGTGCAAATCACACAGCTGGGGCTGCCTCCTACCATAGGAATGTAGCATTCTTACTCCAGAGATGGAGGCTTTCCATTGTTCTCAAAGCAAATTGTTTCTTCCAAGCTTTTAGAAACCATTAGCCTGATTCCTGCAGCATACAATTTACCCATTTTATTTATTTATTTTTTGGTACAGCTTGTTCGCAAAGTTAAACATCATCACTACCTGATTCCACAAAGCACAAGCCTGAACCAGCAGCTGTCACTCCAGCTCTTCCTTCCCACTGACTCCCAACAATTATCAGTCTATTTCCTTGCCCTACAGATCTGCCTATGCTGTAAGATTGTGTAAATTTTAATTATATGATACATGTGGCCCCTTATATCTGACTTCCTTCACTTCTTTTGAGGCCCAATGGTGAAATGCATCCTGTTTTCAAGGCCCAACTAAATTCCCACTTTAGTTTATTGGGACCCTTTGTCCCTGGGTTGATTTTACTTTCCATCACTTCTTCCTTTGAGCCCCTCAATGTGTCATTGTCTTTAAATCCACTATGATCTTTATAACAAAACTCTTTCAACACCAGAATCCTTCCTGTCCCTTGTTCTTTCCTGATCCTAGCCAAGCTTCTCAGTTCTCTCTGCCTTCTCCTGTCCCACTGACTCTCCAGCCTTCGCTGGTCTAGCTTCTTCTAAGTGCCTGGTGGACTCTTTGGCTGACTGAGGATGCTTTCTGCTCTTGGCTCTCTAGACTACTCATCCTAGGTATGACCTTCTGGTTGACACTCCCTTACTTACATCTACTTTCCTCTTGGCCTCTGGTCTTCTTTTCACCCCTCTGAACATCTTTCTCATCATTTTTTGAAAGTGTCTTTATGTTTCCTATGATCCCTTGAGTACTTCATTACTCTTTATAAAACTCCCTACTTGTTTGATTTTTCTTCTCGATTGATTTTAAACTAGGATCATCCTCCAAATTGCACTACCAAATCTCTGTTTCTAGATACCAAGATCAAGCTGTGTCCTACTCTCAGTTACTTTATATTGTTTAAAACAGTGTTTTTCAAGTCTGTCTGGACCAGAGAGACTGTTTTATAAATACCTTTTACTCCATTTTGATTACCAATGCAGAAGTAGGATGGCTGTGCACCCTTGTGAACATGTAAACACTGCCACCTGCCCAGAACCACCCATAAGACACAGATTATCAATAACTCATTCTGAAAAGAAGAAAGAATGCCACCCTCTAAATGCACCAATGTTGATTGGGATCAAATGGACACATGGATGTGTTCAAATCCTATCAGGAACCAGGTCTGGGAACTTACAAAACACACCAGACTGAGGAAAGGGTGCCACACTCTCCTCTGGACTTTGTGGAGCATATGAAGAGACCTAATGTTGCCTGCTATATAATGGACCTGCTGCTTTAAGATGGGCTGTTTTTAGAGGCCTGATGGAGCAGCCTAGGAGAAAATAGACCACACCCCTGTGGCCTGTTCTTTAGAACAAAGAACTAACAAACCCCTGCTAGGATGGATTATGGCACTCAGACCTAGAAGGGAAAAGCAAGACCAGCCTTCCACCTTTACTGTCCAAGGCAAAGGCAGTTTTATACTATGGTCCCTCCTAGTGCCTGTCTCCTCACAAAAAGTCACTTAGATTGGGTCACATGTGGTACAAAACTTTTCCATGCCCTTGAAAACATGTGAGAGCCTGAAATATCTTTTCTATTTTCAAGGTTCTCTCTCTCTCTCTCTCTCTCTCTCTCTCTCTCTCTCTCTCTCTCTCTCTCTCTCTCTCTGTGTGTGTCTGTCTGTCTGTCTGTCTGTGTGTCTGTCTGTCTGTCTGTCTGTCTGACTCCCCCTCCATCCCTCTTACCCCATTAAGGATCCATGCCATGCTGTACATGGCAATTATATCTTATAAAGATGCCCCTCTTTGGGATTTGAAGAGAAGTCTCCCTGTCCCTTCAAAGCCCTGCCATGTTGCCATAAGTATGATGCTCTACTTTTGCTAATGTTGTCTCACTTTAAGGCTGAACCAAAAGGCCTCCATGTCATAAGTCTCTCCTCCCCAAAGAGGTACTCCCATGTCAGTTTCTTCCCATGAACCTTCCAGTTTTCTCTGTCTTGTTTTAAGTTATAACACAGAGATGATAGTGACCACACCAACCTGTCATCTGACCACTTGGTATATATGCTCAGAGACCAGTAGGAAGAGAACCCCCAACTATCCCAGCTACTTCAGGTTAGCATACTCCCCACTATTGATGGAGACTATTCACATTGCCATCTGTTGGTCCATCCATTTGACAAACTGGATCTCCCAGCCATTGGTTCACTAGTTTCCCCATCTAGTGCAAGGCCTGCTCTTCCTTCCCAATGCCTCCTATTGCTGCAACTCACTACTGCAGCTTGACTTAACCTGATCCAAAGGCTTGGCTCAAGACTGTGACTATGATTTGATCCTGCAGCGACATCTCCCGAAGACTTCTGTTAGGGCTGGAGGTCTGAGTCCTCCACAAGATTCTTTGTTGTTGTTTTGTTTGTTGCTGAGACAGGGTTTCTCTGTCTAACAACTCGGACTGTCCCGGAACTAGCTGTGTAGACTAGGCTGGCTTTGAACTCACAGAGATCCACCTGGCTCTGGGATTAAAGAGGTGCACCACCACCTCCCTGGCCACAAGATTCTTTAAGTATGCCCCGAAGGCCCTTTGCACTCTTTGAACTCTTTTTGCGGCCCCTTTAGCCCTCTGCAACTTACATATATACACAGATGTAGATGTACTTACTGTGTGACCTGTAACATGTGATCTGAAAGCTAGTAATAGTAGCTAAAATTAGAACAAAGGGACCTATAATTGCTTTAGCCAACTTAACAAAACAGCAGTGCCATTTGACAAATTCCTGCCAATTAAACTAATTTACTTTGTGCATTTATTGTTATCCAACGAACTTTGACATTGTAGAAAGACACAATGTATTCATCTGTGTCTGATATGGGCTGCTCACAAATCTAGATGTGCCTTCTTTCTCCAGTTTCAGATTTATATGCAAATGTCCTCTGAAAAGATCTTTATCTAGAGATCTACAAGTTTTTAACACCCTAAAGCATATTTTTAATAAAACTTAAGCCTGTGTTGTTAGTCAGATCTCATAGCCCTCAACAAGGCCATGATGCTGCCCTGCAGCTCTCTGTGGATGTGCTGTTGACTTGACAGCTCTCAAGACCCAATAAACAGTTCCTAGGTTAACTCATTTATGTTGTTGTTCTGTCACTGTCATGGAAGGCTGAATGAAAATTCGCACTTCCAGGCTCATTCTTAAAGGGACAGTACAGGGCAAACTGGGCAAACTGAAATCTGAGGCTAGAAAACCTGGGCTTATATTGTGGTTGCATCATTTCCTAGCAATGTTACAGGCAAACGATTTATCTGCTGGTGCCTTGGTTTCTTCATCTGTAAAATGGGGTTGCTTTGAAAAATGCCTAAGTTAGTAATATATAGTTTGTAGAAACATGTCTTGCACAAGGTAAGTAGACAATGAAAATTTCAGTATTGTCACCATTTTTTTTGACCAAAGTTTGACCTCCCCTCAGTCCCAGTGTGTAGTCTTCCCTGATGAGTCATGCAAAATGATCCTTTCGAAGCCAAGACGAATCCTAGAATGTAAGTTATCTAGACATGGCCCATATTTTTGGATGATCCAAGGTAAGCCTTTGGAGATAGTCAGGCCATCTGGAATGATCCTGTCCAGCCTCCAGCAGAAGGGAAGGGAACAGAATCCTCAGGAGTCTCCCATAGAGGTGTGTGAGAGCTGAGCTGGCAATGATGGGCTGAGTCTAGATCAACTTCTAACTGATCCTGAAGGCCTTTCAAATCCCTCAGCACTTGGTGATTTTCCAAACTATCTGAGGAAATTATTAACTATTAAGCTGATATAACTTGGCCTAACTAGGAGTGGAGGTAGAGAGTAACTGTTCAGTACCCTCTGATCTAACTCTGTGGTGTGTGTGTGTGTGTGTGTGTGTGTGTGTGTGTGTGTGTGTGTGGAGAGAGAGAGAGAGAGAGAGAGAGAGAGAGAGAGAGAGAGAGAGACTGTTTCAGTTGTCCATGGCCTAGATGTGTGGGTATGATATCTATTGAATTGATGACTTGTTAGCTCATAATCACCATAAACATGAAAACACACACACACACACACACACACACACACACACACACACACACACACACACACACGAAATAATATTTTAAAGTATTCTAGCTCCTTGCACCATTTCATGCTAAACACAGTTTCATGCTAAACACCATTTCATGAAGATTTTAGTTGCACATTTATCTGGGATTATGTGGTGAAACATATTTCTTCTGAGGATCTTGATCAAGAAAGATTGAAAGCCACTCACTGAAAGCATGAAGCAAACGACTTTTGGTGATTAACCAATCCATAGGGCCAACCCAAAGTCAGTCCAACCAGAATCCTATACATGGAGGCAGTTAGTTATTCATGGGACCGTGGGAGGATCTCAGCAACAATCCCATGTGATTGACATGCATCAAAAGCTATCAGTGGAGGAAGGGCTGAGGAGGGGTCCTCCTCTGTCTGGCCATGGTGAGTAGATCTGGCTCCTTTGAGCTGAGCTAGTGAGCAGGACCCACTAGGATGTGGACAGGCCAGAAGAAGTATCCTTAGAAGGCGGCCTGCTCAGCAGGGCTATGGCAAAGTTAAGATGAAAATATCTCTGCCTCCACCTAGAACAGTGGGCTCCCCTAGGCCTAACTGAGGAAACCTGGAGATTCAAAACTGGGCCACAGAGTCTTTCTCATAAAAGTCCTGCTATAGTGGAAGGAGCCAGTGACAGAGAAGTCCGCACATCAACTGAAAAAGACTACAGGTAGGACTGGATTAGGAACTTGGCGACTATGCTTGAGAACTGGGTCCTATAGTGTGACATATGGGTGACTCCTGGTGCTTTAATAACCTTAAAATTTCTACTATTAAAACTGTAAATATACTAATTTTTGGTTTTTCATTGGTAAGTCTGAACAAAGAAATCCCTGTTTAGAACAAAATTTCCTTCTTTCCCATATACCACAAGGATTAATAAAAGAAGTGCTGTCTATGACAGTACAGGTTTTTTTGACCCACAAATCCTATGAAGAAGCCTCATAAGTAACGGACTATAGAGAGGAAGGATAGTTTCTGTTAGTTTTACCAAAAGTATTCCAAGAGATACACTGGCTTTGTTGGTAGAGATCCAAATTCCACAGTCATGTTCAAGCACAGTTCCTGCCTTATCTCTAATAGGTCCTCAAATGGTCTCATAAATCTTGTTACACCAGATGTTGTATGCTCAAACTTTGGGGAAGAGCTGCCATTAATGGAGGAGTTTGATGCCCCTCTCTCCCTACTTGAATCTAGCCCAGCCTTGTTGACTTACATATAATCCATAGCAGACAGCAGAAGTAACGCCGAGAACTTGAAGAGTGGGTCAGGAAACGAGACACGACACTACTTGTGCTGTTTTTTATGGGATGATTGTTCTTGGGGAGTCACCTCTATCAGAAGCATGGTGCTGGAAAGGGCATTTGGAAGTGTGCCCCTCAGACACACAAGCCCTGGCTGGTGCCCTGCTCTGTCTTTCCACTACAAGAACCATCTGGGATGTCCAAACTTGCACAACTATGGCCCAGCCCAAATTGAGCCATATGAGAGAATGCAGGATGGCCCACCCCATATTCTAACCCATAAAACTGTGAGGAGAAATAAGTGGTTATCTTAAGCCACTACATTTTATGATAATGTGTTACAGAATGGTTGAGGCAAAACAAGGTTAATGGGATTAATGAGAAAAGACTAACAGAAACAACCATTTTCACTGCAGACAAACTGACAAACTGCTCTGCCAGTCTGTGAACTCTGAGGACAAAGCTGTATCTGTGACATTCCTTCCTATACTCAGGGTACGACTCATAGACGGTACCAAGTAAGTCTATAAGTGAACAGTGCCCATATAAAATTTGAAAATTGTTCATTGCCTTTGCAATGTCAATTAAATTGTCAGTAGTTATAAAAATCACATAAATGAAAGGTTACCAAGGTTTTCTGATTTGTTTCAGGTGAATTTTTCTAGTTGAAGGAAAATCAAGTGCATCAGTTATTGCTTTTTTTTCTAACTTACAGAGACATCAGCAAATGAATATGTGTGAGCTTGTCCTGTCTATTTGGCAACACTATGGCAGAATTCTGAGACTGGCTATTCCATAAAGAGGTTTGTTTGACTCACAGTACTTGTGTCCTCTTGAGAGCCATCTGGTTGCATCAAAGGCTATTGGAGAAATGGAAAAGGTCATTGTGTGTAGAAAGGGTGAACCAGCTTCATAACAACTCACTCCTGCAAGAGCTACCTCAATAAAATCGGCATGGATCATGTCCATGGGAGGTCTCTTGGAACCTTTTTACCTTGCACTGGGCTTCATATTTTTAGGGTTTCACCTCTTCAACATTGCCACACTGGTAGGAGGGGGTGAGATCTTAACACATAGAGTTTTTATATTAAAGAGTAGGAACAATACTAACTTGCCAAATCCACTGTTCTGAGGTATGTTTACCTTCTGTTTTAAGCTATAGTCAATTGCTTCTTGTTTGCATTTTTAATTAATTTATTTTTTAGATTCCAATCCCAGTTCTCCCTCCCTCCTCTCCTCCAGCCCCCCACTTCCCCTCCCCTCCCCCATCTGCTCCATGGAGAGGGTAAGGCCTCCTGCTTCTATTTTTTTCTTAACAGATTCCCTTTGTCCAGGTTTAAGGGCCACAGCATTAATAGATTACTGGTACTGGTACAAGCCATGTGGGGAACACACACACACACACACACACACACACACACACACACACACACACACACACAGAGAGAGAGAGAGAGAGAGAGAGAGAGAGAGAGAGAGAGAGAGAGAGAGAGAGGTGGGGGAGATTTCAATCTATCTTTAAAAAGAGATTCCAGCAAGTTTGCAAAGCGAAGCAAAGTGTCAAACAGCACATCTCCAAGCTCATGGAGCACTTAAAAGAATAAGGAATGGTATTTCCAGAAGCACAAGATGAACTCTTGCTCCCCATTGTGAAAGGGCATGGTTCTGAAGCTACTGGGAGTTAAGAGTGATTAAGGAATGGTCTCAGAATGTGACTGCAGTCTGCCTTTTTAGCAAGCTCATCCCAGGAACTAAACCTTAGGATAATCTGCATTTGTGCAGAGCAATGTCTCCACCCACACAACATTGGACATGATGCACAAATACAAAGATCATTTGGAATGACTAGAAAACAGCTAGTGATCTGGAAGACATTTGGGGAATGTGAGTAGGTGTGGGGAGGCCATCCTACCTGGTGTGCTATGATATTCTTGTTTGTGCCCATGCATTTCCTACCTTAGGAGGTGCCTATAGTTATGTTTGCAAGGGCTTGGTGCCATAGCATGGCTCTAATGTGACTTCATCTGAACCCCTCCATTCTTTCATCCCTTGCTCTCAAGAGTATACTCAAGGGTCTCCTGCTTCTATTGTCCCTTGGCCTCACAGTGGTTGGAGGTGGGGAAAGATGAAGTATGGCCACCATTGTGAACTTGACTCAGACAGAACCTGAAAGTAGAAGTGGAAGCTGCCCCTTCTCCATGCCATTTACCTCCTCAGAAGATCCATGTATGTGATGCCAAGCAGTAGGAATTCAGGCCCCCTTTTGTCCTAGGAACTAGTTCTGGAGGGCCCTTCTTCCTTGGCTGGGGGAATACAGTTATAGTCTCTCCTCCACGTCCCCAGGAAGAGGTAATTTTCCACTGGAAATTCATTTCTAATATTTTAGTAAGTTCCATTCATTTTATGTGTGCTGTAGTAGGGAAGCAATGGGGAACCACAACTGGGAAGAATCTGGCAGCTTCTTGGGTCCAGTATAGTTTTTCCCTGATATTGTCCCTCATTTAATGACAGCGAAAAAACACTCTGTGCAGCCTTCTCTTGCATATTTCTATTTCTTTATGGGCCTCTTTGGCTTCCATTTCCAGACAGTGGCTTTCTTAAAGGGACACATGTGTCATACCATTCTTTAAATGTAGATACATATTTCAGTGAGCAAATCCAATTTGAGAGTAGGATTCCACTTTCCCTAACGTCTTTACTGCCAGCACAGCATTTAAGATGTTAAGTTCTAGAAAGACTGAATTGCACAAGTGCTCCTAACTGTGTTGAAATGTGAATTGAGAGGAAGTGCCTTTAGGAAAATGAAGAGTAGGTGCTATAGCCCAGACAGAAGCAGAAAGGGTAGCTTTGCTTCTTCTTCCCCAAAGTCCAGGTGTCTTAATGAAAAGTTGGGCCTGTGTCCAACCAGACATCCATCTATTAAAAACTGACTATACATGACAATGTATGCCAATCTCCAAGATGGATTTTTTTTCAAAGATGAAAATTTCATGTGTTGAATAGTCTATAAATTCTGAAGGGTCTTCCAAGGAGTTTTTTGAAAAGTTTATTGTTTGATTTTTTAACTGAAAATGTCACACACACACACACACACACACACACACACACACACACACACACACGTAGCATGTGTATGGCATAAGTAGTATATACACACTAAAAACTAGTGAAAAGCTTGCTGAGGATTTTTGCAAAATCAGCATTGAATGAAGCAGAATCAACCTCAACCACTTCCTCAAATCAAACTTAACTTTCAAAAGCCATTATCCTATCTCCTAGCATTATAGAATATTTTAATTTTGTCTTGCTCTGTTGTGGTTTTAAGAGATGAAGTTTTTCTATGTTGCTCAGGCTAGTCTTGAAATCCTACCAGGATCAATCTATTCTTTTGTGCAAGCAAGAGTATAGGCACCCACCATCATGAACTATAATACCACTTGTTCTGGAACTTTATAGAAAGAGACACAGATATCACATGTTCTTTTGCCTGTTTACTATGTCTGTGTAATTAATACACATCACCAAATCTAACTGAAGTTCATACATTTTCATTGTAGTATGGCATTCTACTATGCCAATGAAACAAACTTTGTTCATTTCTCTATTAGTACCTTGAATTAGTTTATCATATATCATATAGCTTAATGGGGAATTGAAGTATAGATCAGAACCCATTCTGTTAGAAGTCTTGAGCATGCACTCAGCTTTAGGTTGGAATATGGGTTCACTGTAATCCTGATCTCTCATGGTGGAAAATCTTATTGGCAGCTACTTTCCCTGAAAGAAAAAAATTAATGCTCCAAAAATGCAGTAGTGATCTTACCTCTACCATGTTAGTGACCTTCTTCAAGTCAGTAAGTCTTTTCACCAGTGACCACTGGGTCTAGAACTAAAATTGTCAGTGGTTTTCTATTATAACCAGGAAAAGATCCAGCTCATAATTTGACTAGCAATTAATAATTGACAATTTCAGATTAACTCTGTCTTCCATAAGAGACAATTCTTCTCAGACATTTACTTTTTGCTCATAGAATAGTGTAATACTGGCATTCTGAACTTCTAGAATATTCTAGGAGCTCTATTTCCTTCCATTTTTGTTTCTTCCTATCCACAAACTCCAAGCTGGTTACAACGAGGAAAGACACCAGCCTGGCCTACACAGCAAGACCTCATCTCTTAAAACTTTACATGGATCTATTGGGTTAGAAATCAGAATGATGGTTGTCTTCGAAGGTTGAGTCTGGAAGACCGAGGAGTCCTGCAGAACTGGAATGTGTCAAATTTGGTTGTACTTCTCCAAGTGTTTGCAAAGAAGTTCGCCAAGCATAGTGTATGCATTAAACATGTTATAGTTATCATTTACATTAGATATGTCATATTTGTTATATATGCTATATGTAATATATTTCAGTAAAAACTAATTGCTTATAATATAGTAATAAAATTATATGTTCCTTCCTGATGGATCCCTCAGCGTTCAGGGGCTCCAACTAATGAATGATATCTCAAATATTTTTTGGAAAAATAGCCATTTTGGGTTTACGAATGTGTTGCTAATTAGACAGTAAGGTTAAAACACTTGTGCACAAATGGGTTTTTAATGGGTATATGTATGACAAGCTGCATCTCCTGCCTATCTAACCTCTTTATATCTTTTATCATGGCAGAATATACATCATAAAGTGGTCGGTATAGTTTGGGATTGAATAATGTCTGGAAGTGGTGAGAGGATATAGTATTATTTGGTTTTCAACCCTGTTTCCCGGCATACAGTTCTAAGCACCTTCTGGAATCTAGAGCCTTCTTTTGTATGCTCATGAGATAAGCGGGAGTTTGGGGGTCCCTATATAGCTTCAGGATTAAGGCTTGTTGCAAAAATACCGGTGCTTTATTAGAGGTTTAGGAGTCTCCAACCTCCAGGGGCTGAGTGGAGAAGGGCTGACAGTGGAGCTCATCAACAATGGTCAATTACTTAGTCAATCATGCCTAAGTGGTGAGTTCTACATAAAACCCAAAGGGACTGTGTTTGGTAAACTTCTGGATTGCTGAACAAATTAGGTTGCTAGAGAGGTAGAAGATGGAGAGAGCACAAGAACCCCAAGCTCGTTCCAAAATACTTCACACCTGACACACCTTCTCTCAAGAAGGTTGTTATATCCTTTAGCAACAGGTTGATAAACGCTAGCTGTTTCCATGGGTTCTCTAGCAAATTAACCAAATGCAAGGAAGGGACACGGAAAGGTTAAGCTCACAGCATTGATCTGCGGTAAAGGGCATCATTTCTGTATAAGCTGTAATTGATGTCCAGATCCAGAGGCAGCCTTGTGGGACTGAGTTTTCAGTTCATGAAACTGGAAGTCTTTCCTGGAAGAAAGTCCAATGGCTGAACTGAGTTGCCTGACACTCACTGGGTACCCAGAGGAGAGGTAAATCATTGCTGCTGGGAAGAAATTATCATACATTTTGGTGACCAGAAGTGAAGTGTTCTACACTGAAGAAACTGTGAGAGAATGGAAGCTAGGAAACTCACTTTGGTTTTTCATATTATCTATAGAGGAGTAAAACAGACCTTGCCTGATGCTGCACAGCAGCTGAGGCTATCACAGGCTCAAAGGACAAGTGCAGTACTTGACAGTTGGCTCCAAAATTTCTATAGGAATGAATAACAACAAACACTTGGGCCCCAGCTCACTGTTTCTGTTGTGCTTCTCCTTGACTCCTTATGGTGACACCAATAAGCCACAATCAACATGTGTGCATCTAATATTGTAAGACTATTGTTTTATGACTACTCCACCACCTTGGTGTGATTAGAATCCTATTCACAGGTTGTCATGAACATAGCTCTGTCTACTGTTGCTGGTGTTTCTGTTGTGTCACAAATTGTTTCCCTGACTTAGCAACTTTGATGATGGTATTTTGCTTTTGGTTTTGTGTTTCAGTTTATCAAGCCTGGATTTTGGAAGTTATCGCTGAGGAACACTGAGTGATTGCAATCAGCTGTGAGCTTGGCAAAAATCATCTGAAGGCTTGGTTGGGCTTAGTATCTGGGGTGCTTCACACTGATGGCTGGCAGTAGGTGGTCAAGACTATTGGATGAGCTCAGCTGGGGCTGGTTTTTGGAGTACCTGCCTGTGACTCTACAGCACACTGAGCAGGTTTTCTTACATGGTATCTACATAGCACTTTCCCCAATGCTGAGAGTGCAATGAGAGCTCAAGGAGAGAAACTGCCTTTGTCTTAGAAGTAGCATGGTATTGCTCCTGTGACATTCTTTTGGTTACATGCAGGTCATAAGCCTAGCCAAACTGAAAGAGACAGGATTAGACCTAACCTCTTGATGGGAAGGCTGTCAAAGAACTTCTGGCCATTTAAAAAATTGCCACTCCATGAGACAATTACAATAATCAGAATACATTTATTAACGGTCTTCGTTATGTTTTCTGAGTCTGTACCTAGAATCTTATATGTGTTGGTGAGAACACAAATCAGCTAATCAAATTACACCACAGCATTTATTATCAAAGAAGTCACAGATGCTCCAATTTAAAAAAAAAAAAAACAGTTCTTATGGGCCTTGTTCTTCTAAACATGTACCAGAGGCCTTGCTGTCCCCTGCTATACTGAAAGTCATGGAATCCTAGAAGGTTCATAAGTCCCCATCTGTGAACTTTCAGGAAAAATTTTGAATTTATTTTTTCTGGCACTGTGTCTAATACTTACAAATATATTGCTGAGAGTTTGGGGTTTCAAATAGTTCCAGTCGTTTCAGTGGCATCTGTAACAAGTGCTTGGAAGCTTGGAGATTCCATCTGGCATCCTATCACTGTCCTGGGAAATTCTAACCTAGACGTTTGGCCTGAGCATTGTTTTAGGAGCAAAAGAATGGAACCATATTTGTGGGTTCTGTGGCTTAAAGTTCAGGTATCTGAAAATTTAAAATGTTCAGAAAAAATATGTGTGCTGAACACATTCAAACTTTTAAAAATCATTTTTATTTAAATGATGGACTGTAGCAACCACTTACACAGCATCTATATTTTATTAGGAATTGTGAGTAATCTAGAGATGATTTAACATACATGGGAGGATATATGTGAACTCTTTACACCATTTTATGTAAAGAACTTGAGTGTCCAGGGATTTGAGTATCCACAGGAGGTCTAGGAATCAATCCTGGTGAATGCTGATATATGACTACTTACTGCTCTTCTGATTAATGAAACAGAGCTGTACTCCTGGGTAAGGCAAGGAAATCATATTCTGGGACACAGTATCGTTATCAGTTGTTTGGCTTAAAGAACTGAGAATTAATAAGGATTAAAATGGAAAGCTAAAGCAGCTAGAGTTTCAAGGGTTCAAGGGAACAGACAGAAACTCAATACGATCCTGTGTACATTAAAAAGACAGCTTCATAGGAATGTGATAAAAGCTCTGGGAACAAATGTAAGATGGCTCTTCCCTAAGTAAACTCACCTGGATGTAAAGAGAGGATGACTTGACACAACATGAGTACTGTGTGATGTCTGGGAGTCAGTAATATTGATTTCGAGTGGGGAAGCTCACAGGAAGACTAGAAGATTGCAGATGGGGGATTTGGCTCACTCTCAGACTTGATCCACTTCCCTTACAGTACAATCTCATTGCTATTTTATCTTTTCTCTCTTACTCTTTATCATTCCTGTAGTCTTAAAATTCTGGTGCAACCATGTAAGTTGTTGTTTTTAACTCTAGATGGCAAGTTCCATGACAGCACGATCGGGCACTGTTTCCAGAATATGCATACGTATATTGTCCACTAAACAAATTTGACCTATGAACTAAGGATGACGTTACATGTTTGAAAAGTCTCAAACTAAAAATGGGTTTATAAAGTGGAAATTCCTTGAAATTGCAATTTTGTTGTTCATATAGAAAATTTTATTGGGATACCTTTTTCAGACTAGGGTAACAACATTAGTTAGTTGAGAAGGTGGTCATGTGTGTCACAAAGCCTAAAATATTTATTATATTATCATACTTATTGTAATTATTATTTATAAAAAAGATATACTGGCCATAGATATATGTGACATGGCTTCTATCAACTTTGGACTCTAAAAGAGTATTTTCCTAAACTTTTGGCTGAAACCTAGTGATTTAAGTCATTTTAATTCCTTATATATGGAAACATGAAACTAACTACTCTCTGTTTCCTATGAAGATCAGTGCTATAAAAACAGAAACTTCTCAGGTCCCCATAATGAGGCAGCTACTGAATAGATGTATTATTATTAAGATGGTAAGAATGCAAACTGAGCTTGGCAGGACTGTGACCTTAGGATTCATACAGAGCTTTGTTAAATTCCAGGTTCTCTTATCATACAAGTTTCTTTGTGCATTAGACCATGTTGATATATAAACTCCAACTCATCAAACTGCAAAGAGTAAGTGTTGGAGTGCTCATTTGCCACCAGTGAGACATCTATATAACATCTGCTTCTCCCAAGGTTCCAGAACAATGGTGGAAACAGAGTTTAAATGATTCAGGGGTCTCAGAGGACAGGAGCTGAACAGTGTCCTCTTGATACCACAAGACCACTGTACTCATAAATCCACAGCAGCTGAGGTTGCCTACATAAGACCTAACAAGATCAAGCCAGTTAACATTCCAGCATGGAGGGGTGAGTGGCGAGGGGCCCTGCCATAGCTGAGGAGCTAATAACAGTAGATGGGGACTGTCTGGGAGAGTCACTTTTCTTTAAGGAGTGTTCCCTGGCAAGTTGCAATTCCAGTGTCTGGCCCAGCAACTGTGAACATACAGGCAGCATAATTTGGTCTTGGTGTGTTATATTTCAAACAAACACAGTACACAAAGTGGGATGGGTGGGAAGATGGACTTGGAAGGAGTTGGAGTGTTGGAGCAGATATGATAAAAGGACAATCTATGAATGTATGAAATTCTCAAAGAATTAATGAACGTATTGTATTTTAAAACAAGAACAACAAAATCCAAGTCTTGACATCCAGATGTGTCCTTTTAGGCAAAACAAATCTCTGAGCCTCAACTTATCTTTTAGTAAAAAAAAAAGTGCTAAAGTTATCTTCCTCATAGAATGTTGTGGGTGTTGACAGGGATATGACAGACATCTGATCAGCGTATGTCCCCATCCAAAGATCAGGTCTATAAGGACTAGTCTCCAACTCCAGACACTTTCTGTGCAGCCCATCCCTACCTTCTCCCCTCTGTCTGTAATTCACTAAACAAAGTATAGGGCAACTGTATCTCCCCTTGGAAATATTTTTGAGCATGAAATAGAAGCTCTGGTTGGTCCAGCTGAGATATGTACACTGGGCAACTCTTCTTTCTATTACAATAAAGTTAAAACTAAACAACAACCTGGTTTTCAGACAGAACAGAATGATGACACCACAAAGACATTATTAATATAAGAATAAATAGTCTCTGTTGAGATGAGAGCCCTGCTGAGTCTGATCTGCATAGCAGCCACCATTCCTAGTCTGTGGTCTAGTCTAGGACAGTAAGTGTTGCCCAGCATCCAAGCCACCTTGGAGGCGACTCCAAGCTGCTGACACCTTTCAGTCCCCCAGAAATCCCCATCCGTTCAGAAACAGAAACAAAGCATGAAAGTTCACTCTATTTGTTCTATGCATTTGCTGCATACTACAGCCCCTTTATTTAGAATTTTCTAGCTTCAGAAGAAGGAGACTGAGGAAGAGAAAAACTTCACACAGAGATGATAGGTCCCCATTGCATAAAATCCAAATTTGGGTATGTCAACATCTGGCAGGTGACAGGTGTTTTGTTGCCAGAAACACACTGGGCATCTGCTATAGACTGACAGCAATCCCTTGAGCATGCATCCATTATCCCAGCTCATCTCCCACTCATGAAGAAACAGCATTGCATAGAGTCATGTAAGAAGAATGCAAGGAAGAGGCCTGAGAATAGTTTCACCTTAAATCTGTCAGGGAAACCACCTGGTGGCCTGGGGAAGATGCTGTTGCTGCTTCTGTTTCCCAGTTGTACTCTAAAGATATCACCTGGTTACTTCTCAGTCGTGGTTCGGAGAGATATTCTCACACAAGAACTGGCTCTAATGACTTCTGTCTCTTCTTATAAGCATGCTTGACTGAAGAAATATACAAGATCCCATGGTCTACTTATTTTACCATGTGATGGCTATTATGTTAAAAAAAATATTTATTGGCGTTACGCTGTGGAAGCCAAAAGCCAACACTATAGTGTTTGTAGATACATATAACAGTGTGTAGCCATATCATGACACAGTGCCTGGCATTTACTTGGGAACAACTCCACCATAAACTTAATAATATGCTGGGATTTAAATAAGATAAGTAAGTGCCATGGTATAAGTAGATTCAAATAGTATATAAAAACATCAGTCCTTCAAAGAAGCTGATGTGACCATGTTAGGAGACTCAAATAACCAAGTCCTAGTAACACAGAAGCTGAGGGGAAATGTTCTCAGAAAGAAACAGATAAATCAGGCTTGGCAATGTTCTGGTAATTCTTGAGTCTGGTTGATGGTTATATGGGAGCATATGATACTGTTCTTTTTTGCTGTAATTTCCATAAGAAAAAAATAAGATTATTTTTAGTAGTTTGATTTAAATGTACTAATTTATTTAGATAAAGTTCTAAAAGGTAGGTAGTCATGTGCATTTAACAAAAATCTTAGAATGTTTTCCTCTTTTGAAATAAAAGTAATACCTCTTTTGTATAATGGACTGTACCAAAGACATGTATGCAGGTGCACCCAAAGGGCAGAAGAGGGAGTCTGATCCTCTAAGTAGAGCTGAAGTTATAGGAGATGGTAAAGTTCTGAGCCACCCTATGTGAGTGCTGGGAACCATGTGACCTGGGGTACCATGGAAGAACAAATCCTCTTAACCACTGAACCATCTTCTCCAGACTCCCAAGTAAAAACAGATACAATTTTGTTATATTAAAAAATGAAGCTTTTCTCCCTGAACAAGGTGTAAAATATGATTACAATAAACATTTAGAAAATCACAAATAGCTCGTAATAAGTGAAACAATTGTTGTTTCCTTAACTCTCATTGGATAGACATGGAGAGCAAAATCTGAATGTAGACTTGACACTGGAGAATTAGAAAACCACCTTGGTGCTCAGATCAAACAGCCCAAGGTCTCCTCCAGTATCTTCCCCCAAGAAACCAGAGAGTGATTAGAGCGCTTTGATGAAAACAGAATGCATGCTCACTTTGACAGCACATACACTAAAATGGGAACAAAACCAGAATGCAGGGGAAGATAATGACCTTGTCAAAATGGTCCAAGGATCAAACTGGGAAGGAACAAAAGCCAGGTTACACAGAACCCATCTACTAAGGCTCTTACTGGACTGAATGTAAAACATGTGGTTTGACCAGGATAGCATAAGCCTGGGACACAAAACTACACCATGACCCGTTCAGGCATCATAGGAAGAAATAATTAATAAATAATTAAGAAATAATGAAATAATTCTATTCCATTGGTGCAACTTTGCAGTCAGGTGAATGGCCTGTTGGAGGTGTTTGAGGAAGGACCTAGCCAACCATATTTATTAATCTGAGTTTATCCTTTAGCTTTTGTTAGCTTTGGGTCAGGAAGGCACAACAATTGTTTTTACTGTCATCACTTTACCCTTTAGCTTTGTGGCCACTTTAAGGCCACAAGCTGTTCTGATTCATTTTTATCTGAACAGTGACAAGCAGTCTGGGGACAGCTTGTCGACCGACCGTGTTTAAAAGCTCCAAGCTGTCTATTGGAGAATCTGCCTCCACTCCCCATTCCCTGAATACTCGCTTACTTCAACATACCTCCTCACTTTCCAAACAGTGTGCCAATGACCACACGCTCTTTGGTACTTTCTATCTCCATGTCCGTTTGTGCTCATTAAATCCTGCCACCTAACTGGTCTCCTTTCACATGTGGGTCCTGTGTTTACTGGGTCCTGTTGCTGGATAGGCTGGGTTTTACCTAGTTGGAGTAAGCAAATGTAGACATCTACAAGTCTGGTCTGCCCTGGCCTCACTTGGGAACAACAGAAGGCAGCACATATTTGAGGGCAGAAGGAACATGGTAGAAAACAAAGGCCCTGGACACTCCTAGTCTTCCCTACTGAGGATAGGCAGCTGGAGAAGCTTCAGTAAAAGAGTTCAGGCTACAGAGAAAGAAGCAACCTTGGGATCTGCTGAGCACAAGGGTTGGGGGGTGGGACAGAAAAAACAAGACTCTGCCTCCTGGGTCCCTTTACTCCACCCACTAATGGCTGAGGTCAGGAACTCTGAACTCCTTTCGGGCTGGAGAAATGAGAACTTGTGCTTGAAGCAATAGCTATTCCTGGATATTACACAATAGCACTGGGATATTGAAAATGCAACCTCAAGAAAGGGGCAAGGTAGAGACGCTGTGTCTTCTCTGTAGATTCATCAGTCATAAAAGAAAGAAAAAGTAGGTTCCCACTCCACTGTACAGTAGGAAATTCATCCTGAATGAAGCAAGCAAAATAACCTTGATCTCTTGGCACATGAACATAGCAACACACCATTGATAAGAGTGAGCATGAGGTAAACACTTATGTAGAGGTCCTCTGGCATGCTTGAAGTCTTCTGTGCCTGGAGGCACCAACAATAGAATCCCAAGGAACTGTGCATCCCAGCACTACAGTCTCACCAGGTTCAAATTCCTCTTCTTATTCTCTATGCAGATGACCCTGGGCCACTATGAAGCCTCTCTATTTCTCTGCAAACAGTCATAATATTAAAGCCAATATGAGACCTAGCCTCAGCTGAGATCAGAAAGCTGATTGCTTTTGGCTAGTTACCCTGTGGCTCCCTTCCCTCTGGTGTCTGTGAATTTGCCCAGCAGAGACACACCCAGAAGACTGGAAGTCCATTTCTAGGCAACTACACAGCTCTCTGCTTGGTTCCTGCTTCCTAGAGCATCCATTAACGTTGAAAGTCACCCCTTCTCCAGAAAGGCAATAAGTAAAAGGGGAAATCTCTTGGCATTTTCAAGCATAGCCATATCACTGGTGTTCTCCTAACACCCATCAACTACCATCATGGACTGTGTCATCCATTTTCTGCCAGGGCTCTGACCAGAGCCAGAATGTAAGGCATAGCCTTGCCAGGCAATCAGTAGCCAGAAGCTGATAGTCTCAAGTGAGGAGCAGTTCTAGATTTGTTCTAGATCATATAAAGTGTCCGTGACCTTCATTTTGAGAGGCAATAGCCTAGTTTCTCCCATACCCTCTTGGAACACATCAAAAGAGGATAAAAGCTGGGGATATAGTTCAGTGATAGATAAAGCACTTGCTTAAAGTGCTTGAGGCCTTGAACAGTATTACCAGTGCAGAGAGTGGAGTGGAGGGAAACCCAGAGAAAAAGAAAATTAGCACTACAAAAAAATTAACACAAAGCAACCATTCAAATAGAGAGAAATAATAATTTTGCCCAGCAGTGGCCTTGGCCTTATTTGAAGAGCCCCTGATGCCCTTGTAAGAAATAAAAATTCTATTCTTCCTTTGAAAGTGATGAGCAAAGGGAGATTTCCCCGCAGGAGAATACCAGCCAAATTTGAGACTGTTGTTTGCCTTCTTAAGACAGAAACTATCCCCTCCTGCCTCCCAGGATCTAATCCTTTAAGCCTTCTGCTGGCACTAGAACAATGTTAAGCTTTGGGTTCAGGCCCTTTGGTTTTCATAATCCATGGGAATTTGAAGATGATGAATTGGTGGAGTGCCCGAAAGTTTCTAACATGTAATTGGAGCCCAAAAGGGAAATAATTAAGAGAGAGCTATGTAACTCCATCAACTCTTCCGGAAGCCTCTGAATTATGTAATTCCCTTGCTGTAGCTTCCCTCCTCTGCATGCCCCATTTTGCCACAGAACAAGAGCTAAAACAAAACAAAAATTGCAGAAGCAATGAAGGCAAGTGAGAAGAAGGATTGGCCCAGATAACTGGTTATATGCATTTGGTGTGAAAGGTCTGATAGGGAAAGAATTCAAGCTGATGGAACAAAAGGAGGAGTGGGAACAAGCATTCAGTCTGCCCATTGTCTCCTGGACACTGCTGCCCTTGGTCACCCTTGCCCAGAACAGCTGACAGCTATGCTGTCAGGAGCACCTGATCTATTCCTTTGGAGATGTTTGGGGCTGGGTGGCCAGACAGTCCTTGTTTATTGTGGCATGGCTTCTAGGTGGAAAGTTCAAGGGTTATACATACTTCCTTGCATTTCTGCTTTAACTGTTAGTATAAATAGGTAACCATTAAGAGACCGGGCAACAAGCACTTCCTTGTGTTTCTTCTGTAGCTGTCAGTATAAATGGGATCTATTAAGAGAATGGACTTCTGTGAGTTGTTGGAGAAATGACTGTTTTAAGAAAAAACCTCAGAAAATCAATTTCTATTCTTTAGTTGTTAGGAGGAGTGAGCCAAATTTCATCATGCTAATGACAAAATGAGACTCTGCAGAACTGGTCAAGGGCCACTGAAATAATGGCTGGTCTCAGATAAGGAGCTAGCAGTGGAGCTCAGTAGTAGAACAGTATATACATGCACACACACACACACACACACACACACACACACACACACACACACACGCCTCTTCCTACACCTTGCCCACCTTCACTTCTTCCTCTCTTCCTTAGTGATTCATTTTATTACAATAGACTTGGTAGATGCGTATATGGGCACCAACAGAATAGAAATTGAGAATCATCCCCAATTTTTAAGGCCAAAGATCTATAAGGCTAACTGGAAAGTTGTATGCTTAATGAATGCTTGTTCAAATTAAGTTGCAACTTTTTGTAGTGGAACAGACCATAATAGCACGAATGATGTTTGTTATGAGCTAACCAAGCTATGATGGGGGACAGGAACAACCAAAGCACACACAGGTGGGGCAGATGCTTTGAGAAGACCCAAGAAAAACCTAAACTATGTTTGTTATGGTTTATTAACAATAGCTAAGATACAGAACCAACCTATGAACCTATCAAAGGGTGAATAAAGAAAATGGGTATATACCACTGCCACTCAAACACAAGGATGATAATGGTACTGATGGTGCTGTGGGCACAGGAAAACTGGCCTCACCTTTTGCAGGAGAGTTGGCACCAGCCCTTGGGGCAGAGCCAGCCCAGACCCTCACAGGAGAGCTGCCCTCCCCCCACTAGCCACCAGACTAGGGCACTGGCTATGGCTTGAGCACAGATTAGTAGTCCAACACCTCACCAGCCCACAGTTCTGTGGTGCAGGCAATAACATGGATCAGGAGAGCTAATCCTATTCCTCTCATGGCTCTCCTCACCTGATGGCTTCTGGGGTGGATACAGACAGGGAAACACTCAGCCTTCCTTGGGGAGGGGGTGGCCACTAGGAACTTGACCGTGCTCCAGTGAGTATATGGACAACACAAAACGAACCTGGATTTGTGGGGTGGGAGAGGTCACAAGGGAAGTGGGAATGGTCATAGGAAGACTGGGAGGTGAGTGTGGTTGGGGCACATATGTGAGACTAACAAATAACAGATAAAAAAAGAAAATGAGAAAAATGTACACACACACACACACACACACACACACACACACACACACACACACACATATATATATATATATATATATATATATATATATATATATATATATATTCAGCCATAAAGAATGAAATCTTAACAGTTGAAGCAAAAAAAGATCAAAGTAGAGGATACCATGTTAAGTGAAATAACACTAAAGCCAGACATAGAGGACAAGTGTTATGTGTTAGATCTCATATGGAGAAGTTAAAAAAAAACATTTTTGGCCCAAATACAGAATAGTGATGAACAGGGCTTGGGAAAGAGATGGAGACTGGAGGTAGAGAAGGTAAACGTGTTAAAATAGCACGCTGAGTCCCATTAGTAGTATGCTCAGTAAATATGTTAACCAAAACATTTCTAAAATTACATACATAGCACAGTCTTAAGAACTGCCCAGATTGTAGTGTTTCCAGACTCTGGAAATCCCACTCTTAGTGAAACATCAGGAAAATATTATCTTCTCCAGAGAAATCCTCTGGGAAGCAATTCCCACAGAGTCTCATTACTGCACAGTTGTTCACCATTTTCTGTTACCTTGATCTTCAATCTACTTGATTCTTTAATTATTGCTGGATCTAGGTAGGATTTTCCTGGTAACCATTGTCTTTCCTGGTAAGGAAGCTGACCACTTGCCATCAGGACTTGGAGAAAACATGCTTCTAGAAACTTGGTTTAGGAATTCTAGGCCATGCAACTCATGGAGTACAGGCTTATTTTGCAGAAGGGATTCTTTACTAACAGGGGAGAGGAAGGGAAGAAGAGACGGAGAGAGGGATGGAGGGGGAAGGGAAGAAGGGAGGGAGGGAAGGAGGGAGGGAGGGCACATGCTATAGGAAGCCCCAGGGCCTACAGTTAGAAGCTATAAGTGGAATCCATCAGAGCCCTGGAAAAAGATGACTTCATTCTTGCATATGGTATATTCTGAGTAATATAGCAAATTATTCTTAGATTAGAAAACAGAGCCAAGACCCTGACATATGTGTGACTCTCAAGAACACCCCTCTGAGGCAGTGTACATGTGCTCTCACAGAAATGCTTCATGTGCAGTTTTCTTCCAAGATGTTGGCAACAGATGTCTGTGTTTGCGGTCCTGTCGGTGGGAGACTGCCACTTATGCCTCCTGCTGATGGTGCCACTGTGTAGACAGACTTCATGGACAGGCTTGATTGAGCGTTCTGATTGGGGAGTTTCCTGGAAGGTTCCCAGCAGCACAGGTGGATACAGCCTCGCTTTCAAAACATTTAATCTATGCACAAGTGGGAATCAGTGAGCTCAGAAGAAAGAATTAGAAGAATTATTGCCAAGCACAGGTTGACTCTTGAAATAATGTAGCATGGCTGTAGGGCCAGCATGCAAGTGTGCTAAAAAGACTTGCTTTGGCAGCATCCGCTGTTAGGTTTGTGTTTGGATCTGTGGCACTTGGCTTTTGTTTTTGCTTGACCTGGCCTTGTAAATAGCTTCCACTGTTAATACTACGCTCTCCTTTTTCTCTGGGCTTGCTTTTCCATCGCCCAAACCAGCAGTGACATACCAAGGAAATTCTCCACCCTATTCTAACCCAGATTTATCCCATTGTTCTCTTTACCAGTGAACAAGAAAGCTATCAGAGAATTCATCCGATGGAAAGGAGTGGTCTTCACAATGGAAACTCCGTAAGAAGAAAGCACAGCTCTGAAAACTTTGGCTTCTTGATTTCATCTATGACCTATTTATGCTATGCAACCCATCTCAAAATGTAGTGGGTTAAAATGACAGCCATGTTAGCTCAAGATCTATGAATTAGCAACTCTGTTGGCTTAGCTGGCTGAGTCTACTGATCTCTGCTAGGTTGGCTCAGGCTTCCAAGTTTTAGGGCTGATCAGCTGGAGGGTCCCCTCTATGGAGATGTGGCTAGACTAAGGTGATCTCAATCTTATATTTTATGGTTGGCTCACTATAGTGTGGTATGAGACGTTTCTCATCCTCTAGTAATATGAGCTCTTTGTTTGCTGTAGCTCAGTATACAAGAAAATGAGCATGTGAGACTGCTGATCCCTCACAGAACAGGCATACCATTTCCACTGTACTTGAAAGAGTAGAGGAAAAATAAAGTGAAACGGGCCTGCACACATAGCTTAGTATCTTGGTTTGGAGTTCCTACACAAGTCCCCTCTTGCAACAATGCACTTGGCAACCCAGTTCCTTCACTTAAATGTACCATGTGTGTCTCAGACACACATATCCAAACAATGTGCAAGCAACCTCAGAACTCCCTTGGCTCCCTAACCTGAATCAGGCTACAGGTATTTCTATCAATAAACAATAGTATGAGTTTCCCTGGCCCTAATAAGAAACAAATGTAGATGGTTTCTATTTAAGTATATTCCCAATTTATCCTGAATTGGTTTGGGGTACATGTTCAGAAAACTCAGGAAAATTGTTTTCTCTAGTTCACTTTTAGGGACATTCTCCTATTTACTATCTTATGCCAGTGCATAGTTAAAATCAGGTGCATAACGGGAAGGAGGATGCACAACAGAAAAAGGGAATATATGCTTTATCAATCAAAATCAAGGACCATGGAAACAGTAACCAAGCCCTTCCTTCTCTGGAACCCCATAGAAGAAAGTGCCGAACAATAATCAAGGCCTTTGAGTGAGCTTGTGGCCACCTGTCAATCTTACCAGTGTATACCTTTATAATTTATGCTATCACTTTGCCCTGGATTAAGTTTTCTTGTTTCATTTGCTAATCCTTATGAGCCTTTATCTCCAATTCTTTGAATAAGAAGTCAAGAATCTAGGAGCACCTGGCCCAGACTCTGACCACCAGTGCCAGAATCGGGAACTGGGGGAACTAATCTCTTAATGAGGGATGAACACAGGGAGGACTGGAGTCCTGAGGCACAGAAACAAAATGTGTTGACTAGAAACAAACAGCTTGTCCACAATGCAGTGTTTCTCCTCATTCCACAGCCCTTATATCCTGCCTTTAGAGCCCCCAGGAGAAGTTTCGAGGAGTCAGAGTGCTCAATACAATTCTGTCTTCATAAATCAGAGAGTCTCCTGGGGAAATCCCTTTCCTAGATGGGGCTCATGGCATATAACTTTTTGGAGAAGCATACTTATTGACACACAGAACTCTCTGTTATCCTATCCTCACAGACTGTCGCTTATTGAACTTGTCCTTACCAGAATCAGCCTGGAGGGCCTACCTTGTAGCATAGAGTAGACTAGTGAGGGTCACTCCTTGGGAATCTGGATCTCTAAACTTAGGGGTAAGGGTAGATAGGAGTAAGGGAGGTGCTGAGATTGAAACCCAAATTTCAGTGGTAATATGGAATCAGATGTTAGAATATGACTATTGTAATTTGTTCTCAATGGCAGTCATTTACTAAATGTCAGGCACTGTTTTGACTCTTTTTTTTCCCCCAGAGTCTTAGGGTTTCTCTTGCACAATAAAACACCATGGCCCAAAGCAACTTAGAGACGAAAGGGTTTGTTTGGCTTACATTTCTATGCCACAGCCTATCACTGACGGAAGTTAAGACTGGAGCTCAAGCAGGAACCTAGAGACAGGAACTGAAATAGGAGCCATGGAGGAGTATTTTATCTTCGTCATCATCATCATCAACAGGGTTTCTCTGGGAGGAGTACTTCTTCCCTATTGTTTCCATGGTTTGATCAGCCTGCTTTCTTTTACAACTCAGGACCACCATCCTAGGAGTGATGCTGCACAGTCACTGAATTGGGCCACCCTAAAACAACCATAAAAAACCACAGGCTTGCTTTCAGGCCAGTCTTGTGGGAACATTTTCTCAGCTGAGGGTCTGTCTTCCCAAATGATTCTAGCTTTTGTCAAGTTGACAAAAAACAAATCAACAAACCAAATCAGAACAATTGACCCCTCATCAACTTGACATACTGCTACAATACCGTTAAGTTACAACCTTTACTTTTCTGTTTATCTCCCAAGATAGCATATTAATATCAATATCTCAATATGAGACACTTTCCAACTTTGAAAAGTGCCACAGTCTTTAAATTTAATTATTTAATATTGCAAGTACTTTGAAAGTTCTGTCTCTTTTAAGCATCCAAAGATTCTTTCAAAGTTCAAAGCCTCTCTAAAATATCACAAGTCTCTCTAAAGTCTCCTAACTATGGGATCCTAGAAAAGTTTGAAAAAAATGTTAAATACTTCTTATTCGAAAGGGAAGAGCCAGGACAGTGTATAATCAGATAAAAGCAAAAGCAAAGTCCAAAAGTGTGAAAAGCTCAGTGTTAGGCATCCGGGATTCACTTACTACCCTACAACCTGGACTCCAAAGGATCTAGATGGCTCCATTTCTCTGCCATCCACAGTCAGGATGTACAACACATCTAATAGGTTCAGACTAGCATCATTTCACAGCTGTTGCTGACCTTAGTGGCCATCCCGTGGTACTAGAATCTCCAAAATGCTGAAATCTGCATTACAGTTGGCCTGCATCTTCACCCAGAGGGATCTCTTCAGGGACTCAGACCTTGCTGCATGATGCCAAGTGTGGTGGTTCAAAAGAAAATGGTCCCCAAAGGAAGTGGCCCTATTTGGAGGTGTGGCTTTGTTGGAATAGGTGTGGTCTTGTTGGAGGAAGTGTGTCACTGTGGAGGCAGGCTTTAGGGTCTCATATATGATCGAGCCACACCCAGGTCAAATAGTTCACTTCCTGTTGCCTTTGGATCAAGATGCAAGAACTTGCAGCTCCAACACCATGGCTGCATGCATGCTACCTTGCTCCCCACCATGATAATTAACTAAACCTCTGAATTGTAAGTCAACTGGCACAATGAAGTGTTTTCATTTATAATAGTTGCCATGGTCATGGTGACTCTTTACAGCAATAGAAACCCTAACTAAGACACCAAGCCTCAACTTCTCTCCATGACCCCTTTAATTCCGGGGCTGCTACAGTGACTGAGAGTATAATTTAACCAATGGCCTTGCCACAGCTTCTCATAGTGCCAGACCTTAACTGCTCTCCATGACACTTCATGCCTTCAAATCCAGTACCACATGGGTGCTCACAACACTCCTTCGTTGCTGGCAGTTCTTCATTTAGCACTCAGGCTCTGAGAGCTCCTCCCCCCCAAATTAGCATGTTTATTGCTGTTGTACTCATTCAGGTCATAGTTAGGCAGCCATGCTGTTTATACTTTATGGGCACTGCTTCTGATATTTCTAAGACACAACCTCACAGAAAACTTCCTATTCCTCTGACTCTTAAAATCTTTCCACTCCCTCACCCACAATGATCCCCAAGCCTTAGGTTTAGGAGTGTGTTGTTACTCCAACTCTATATCTTGATTCTTTGTGGTTTTCTACAATGGTCAATGTCTGTTGAAGAGAAGTTTGTTTGAAAAGGGATGAGAAGTACAGTTATCTGTGGATATAACAATAAATATTCAGAATGTAGTTTGGAATTATGTTGGTTTACTGAAATAGAGGTTATAGGTCCTTTTCCAAGATCCATGACTTCACTAGCTTTGGGTACTTAGATATGTTTCCCATAGTGGGCATGATTTCCCTCTTGCTCAGCAGGTTTTAAGTCCATTTAGAGAGCTTTGGTTTCTACCAATGTAAGCATACCTATGTTAGTTAGGGTTTCTGTTGCTGTGAAGAGACACCATGACCACAGGAACTCTTATAAAGGGATGGCTTACAGTTCAGAGGTTTAGTCCATTATTGTCATGGTGCTGGAGAGATAGTGAGAGTTCTATATCTGGATCTACAGGCAACAGGAAGAGACAGTGAGCTATTAGGCCTGGCTTGAGCATCTGAAATTTCAAAGCCCACCTCCAAATTTCACACTTCCTCCAACAAGGCCACACCTACTTAAACTAGGGCACACCTCAAATAATGCCATTCCATATGAGTCTAGATGGCCATTTTCATTCAGACCACCACAATGCCAATACTACATCCTTAGAGTTTGTATGCCATGCCAGTCTGGATATTGCAGTGGTTCATAGGCATCGAAGCTGTGTAAAACAATTGGTTGATTCTCTCCTTTGGAAGCCTGCATGCTGCCTTCTGAGACCAAGTTAGTCCTTAGAGGAGAGACTTTCCCGAGCCTGGGTCCTCTGTGCCCTGTATTGGAAGTGCATGGTGTCTTCAATAAACGGGACTTTTCTTCCACCTTAACTGTCACTTGATTCACAATTTCTAGGAAATGGGGGAAAGACAATGTCTCCAGCTGATGAACAGATAATGAAAATATGGCATATGTACACTTTTAAACACTATTCAGCTGTAAGGATGAAATCATGAAATTTGCAGGTAACTGGTTAGAACTAGAAAAGACCACATTGAGAGAAGTGACCTTGATCCAGAAAGGCAAACATTGTATGTTCTCTTATCAGAGGCTACTACCTCCAAAACCTGGAGTAACTGCAGAGAACCTGCTCACCACTGGTACCACTCACAGTAGAATAGTCCCACCTACATCAATAATTCATCAGGAAAATGCACACAGGCTTTCCCACAAGCTGATCTGGCAGTGAAATTTTTCTCAACCGATGCTCTTTTTTACCAAGCAACTCTAGTCTGCATCAGGTTTATATTAAAAGAAAGAAAGAAACAAAAAACACACAGGCTAAAATACAAAGTTGTGCAATCAAAATTGTATTTCTTCAATCTTCTCACCAAATATCCAGGCAACTTGGCTACATTACCTTGTGTGGGAATGATTTTTTTTTTAGGGAACATTAACATACACAGGATGCTCTTCGTTTCCAGACAAAGTCTGGGAAGCCTGACAGATGCCAAGAGCAATAAAACTGAAGTAGAAGATGATAAAAATGACAGAGACTTAATTATAAAATCATGTAAACTTAGTACAACCATTGTAAAAGAGAAAGTACAAGCTGGAGATCAGAGATACTCCCAGCCATAATTTTTCTTGCCTCCACCTGTGGGAGTTTCTATGCTCCCACAGGGGAGGAGGAGACCCTGAAGAAGAGGAGCAGGCTGCGTGGATGCAATACTCTTACTCTGTGTTGTGGCCTTTAGCTCTTCCTTTTCTGGTCCTTGAAGAATGCCAGGTGGGTATTAGAAGGAACTCCTAGTATACAAGGTTCTGGCTTGTTCCATTTGGGCTGCTATAAAAAATGACAGTCGGCTGGATGACTTCTGAACAGAAATTTATCTTTTGCAGTCTTGAGGGCTAGAGCAGTAGATCTGCTCCCTGACTCACAGACATTGTCCTTTTGCTGTAGCCTCATCTGGCAGAAGGGCCAAGGACTCTCTGTGACCTCTGTTCTAAGGACACATCCCATTCATGAGGACTGTCATCATGACTTAATCACTTCTCAAAAGTCTTAGACCATACCACACACTGGCAGGGGCAATTTCAACGTTGAAATCTAGAGAGGATGTACACATTGAGAGCATGGGCACTCTGTGCACCTGTTCTGAGTGAATAGTGAAAGAACTATCCTCTGTCGTGTTGGATGCCCCATCCATATCTCCTCAATGGACCTCTGAGTAACCTGTGTAGGGGCTCTTTCGGATGTCCCCATCAACCCCACACCCATAGAAACACTGTCTCTTTTTTTCACAGCTCAAGTGCATTTTCTGAGCCTGAGGAATGCAATACAGGCAGGAAGTTGGTGATTTAATGGCCCTAGGAGAAGCAGCCCTCAAGAACTGAGAGACAGAAGACAGCTTGGAAAGTCCTTAGTGGCCCAATATAAAGGGCATCCTAAAAAGTGAGGAAATAGAAACCAATTTGTTTTCTGTAAAGCTGCATAAAGTTTCTGGTAGGGTGATCCCAGTGCCACCCACAGTAAGAGCCAGCCCACCCTTCATATTGACTCCCATTTCCTCGATTTTTAAGGACCATCTCCCAGTTAAACTACACATACCCAAGACTCTTCCTCCATCTGCCTTTTAAGACACTGAAGCTAAGGGAAAAATGGAATTTTCCTGCCAAACTTATAAGCTCATTAGCTTTGTACTAAGATACCACACTAAGCACACATCGAATTAAGGAAAGAGAAAACCATTATCAATATCTTGAGAAAGAAAGACATGCACACAGGAGAGGAGTCAGTGCCACAAATCCATGAGCAGAAAGATGAAGGCTAAAAGCTCCACCCCTCCAGACACTTGGTTTTCATGCACTGAAACACTTCATGCTATAAGACAAGATATTTTGTCATCTGCCCAACATTTTTCATCATAAATATAGAAACTAAAATGTCTAAAGTATGACGACTGGCCGCAAGTCCCCAACATGTAACAACATGGGAGACAACTCTGCTTGTACTTTTACTTCAGTTCTTACTCTTGCTCCCCTGAATATCGAATGGGCTATGGTTCTGCTTCCTCTTCATTCCTCTTTTTCAAAGCTACTAGACAGACCCTGAATGTGTCTCTAGTCTTTCATAAAACACCAGAAAGACCAATAGTCACCTTCTTAATCACTATGAGTAGGGCAGGGCACTAAGGAACAGTGGTAGAATCAATTGCTAGATCTCCAATTTGTTAACTTGATATATAGATTTCAAACAAAAATCTAAATACTTTAGATTCTGAAGTATTTAATCTAAAGTTTAGATTAAGGTTAATTTTATGTAGCATGCAACTGTCAATGTTGAGTGAATTTTTAAGGATATATATATATATATATATATATATATATATATATATATTCTTCTCACTTAAGACATTATGTTTCAGAAGCCAGGAGATGGTGGCACACACCTTTAATCCTAGCACTTGAAGGCAGAGGCAAGTCTCTGTGAGTTTGAGGCCAGTCTGGTCTACAGAGTGAGTTCCAGGACAGCGTGGGTTGTTTCATAGAGAAACCCTGTCTCAAGATGGCTCAAGGATTAGGACACTAACTGTTCTTCCAGAGGACCTGGGTTCAATTCTCAGCACCTACAAAGCGGTTCACAACTATCTTTAACTGCTGCTTCAAAGGGGCCTGACCCTCTCTTCTGGCCTCATTGGGCACTGCTTGAATATGGTACAAAGACATACAGTAAAACAAGACTTCCAAACACACTAAAACAAAAAAACGATCCATCAATCTCAAAAAAATGGTATAAGAAGTCATGCTTCTGTGTTAGATATTCTCCAGATAATAGTCTGTAACACTGCTAAGATCCCAGTGGTTTGAAAATGCCAACATGTATGGCACTACCAGAGCCTATATGTTGGCTAACGTTTGGCCATTTTCCAGTTTGCCTGGACTGAGCCAGCCCTCAAATTATGAGTAAGTTCTGGGTATGATCCTTGTTTTTTGTTCCAGGAAAGAGGATAAAGGAGCAATAGCTACCCAGTGCTCTTCCTATGGTGGAAGGCAGAAGCCAAGATTCCAAAGACAAGCATCCATGTGCATTTAAGTCTCTGTACTGACAGGCATTTTAAGTATGTGTATCCCATAGATACATTTTTATTTTTTGGTATTAATGTGCAAATCATATATGCAAAGTGTGTCTGCATGCAAGCTGCCAGTGTCAGGGCACCTCTCATTCCATTGACTAGAAAATGTTCCAATTCCCTGTCTGAGAAAAGGCATAAAGTGCCTGACTGGGTGAAGCACTACACAGTCAAACCTTGAAGGACATGCATATGTAATTCTTTTATTTAGGGGGATGAAGAGTTGGACACCTACCATAACATAGAATTTGTAAACATACTCCAAAGCAACAGAAAGTCACAGTAAACCTCAATGTGCCCATCAAACAGCAGCAGCCCTCACCTCCCTATGAATCTTATTTCCTACTCCCACATTATTTTGAAGCAAATCCTGTGTTTTATGAGGGTCTTTTATGGAAAGCAAAAGAAACTATATTTTTACAGGAGATGGACGATTGTTCAGATCCCAAAGTGTTTACAAAACAGTAAAAACAATTTCCAAGCACATCAACACACACTAACCTCACAGAATCAGTCAGCTCCACATGCTGCACATAGGCCCTGACTGGATGTGGATGAAGTTGGTTTTTAACTTCCCATCTGACTAGAATTCTGAATGCCACAGAATAATAAAAGTCACTCCTTATCTAGTTCTTTAGTCTCAGTGTCAGAAGAGGAGGAGGAGGAAGAAAACGAGAAGAAATTCACAGCAAAGAGAACTTAAGATGTTAAACAGTGTTGATGTCTGTGGGTTAGAATTTGACTGCTTGGGACAAAAGCTCTTTGCTTTCATAGGTGGAAACATCCTATGATTTCAAAATAAAATTGAAGAGTGGATTTACATTGAGGTACAAATATCAAAGAAAAACAATGACCACAAATAAGAAATTTGTGTAAGTATATTAAAAGGAATAAAAGGAATCATCCAACCAAGACGTCATCAGGGTACCATTTTAACCCATACCTAAAACAGCATCTATCTTTCTAGGCAGACTACGAAAGGCATTGTTAAGTTGTCTGTCTGATTACTGTAATAAGGGCCAAGGCTGACACGAGAAAACTCCCCAGAGTAACCTAACAACAGAAGTTTGTGTTCTCAGAGTTATGGCTGCTCACAGTTACAGTGCAGACTTTGGTTGGCTTGGTTTCCTTGAGCCCTTTTTCCTTCTCACATCGTGTGCACAGTGTCTTCTGTCTGTTCGTGCATTCTGGGACCCCAGCAATCTTCTTGCAAGCATATGAGTAGTGTGTTGACTTTATCTCACCTTAATGATACCTTCAGAGTCACCCTGGGAATTCAGACTTCAACTTATAAATTCAGAGGGTGACACAATATAGTCTTAACAATTACATTATCATTTATATGTACTGCTAATACCAATCAGATAATAAAATTGCTGATGGTAGTTAATACATCATCTTCTATACTTGTTATGTGTCAGGATCTCATCGATGTGTTTTAAAGTTACATTAATCTCATAATTAACAATATTCCTATTACATAGGTACAATTTCTCACACTTTACAGATGAACAAACTGAGGTCCTGGGATGTTAAAGTGGTCCAGGTAAAGTAGTTAGTGAAATACAGGCTGTCCATTTACATACAAATTTCAGATAATAAATAGTGGATTTTATAATACTTCATGTTTTAAGAATTGCAAAGGACATGCTTATACTAACATTTATTGTTCTAAAATTAAAATGGACTTCACTTGCTAAAACTTATACCCCGAGAGCAAGGTATATTTCTCATTTTATGGAAACAGTAGATCATAAATTGCTCAAGAGACATTGTCATTTTCAAGGAATGCAAAGGAACTGTTGAGAGGGAAAAAGGAAAGATTTGTTCCCTCTGAATACATCAGCTGCTTTGTAATCTCCTTTCCACACTGAAATAGCCAATCAACCTTCTCTTGAGAGAAATTCATATATTCCCTTGACATAAAAGCCGAAGTTTGCAGAACTCTTCTTTGTTAAGTAAAAGTGTTTCATCTTCTGAATGTGCTAAGCTGTTCGTTTGGGGGGATGGAAGTGATTTTTATTTTTCTTTGTTTTGAAGAGGATTTCATGTTTCAAATTAGTGCTTCTGAAACTCTTTCCCTGAAGACTTCCCCAAGAATGTCGTGTTCCTTGGAGGACTTGAAAATAAGGTTTTGTAAAAAATAGTCAAAGCCATAGGCTGCTGAAGTTTTTCCAGGTCATGTTGGGTCAGAGTATATCTTCATACATTAATTAGCATTTCAGCTAGCACTGCTCTAGACAGCAAAGACAGAGCTTGGTAGCTGCAATAGCAAATACATGTCCCAGAGGGATAAAAATATTTACTGTACTACTTTCCAGAAAGAATTCTACCCACACTCGGTGTCTAAATGGAAGACTCTGTTCCTGATGTCTGTTGGTGGGGCTGAGAAGCAAGACATCAAGAGGTTCTTCCCGAGTTTGGAAGTGGCAAGATTAACTGGGCAGATTGATTTTCTGTGATATCTTTTAATTACTTTCTGTCACTTAGAAAAATTGTCTCATAATGTAGCAAAGCTATCAGACAAACCATTTGTGCTGAAGATGGTCCCAGGGATGGTTGCTGGTAATGACCTGTAATTCTGGAGAAAGGAATAAAGATGAAGCTTTCACCAGGACTGTCTATCAATGTTTTCTGTTCTGTTTATTTCTCTTTCTGAAAGTACACTCGGAAGATAAATCCAGTCATTTCTTCCCTGACTCCAGATCACTCTTTGAGTCGATATTCTAGCAAAGTACAACAATCCATGTTAGAATTACAGATAAGATATTTTAGGTCATCAGATGCTTACAATAATCTAAGAGGATTTAGAGTGATTATCCTACAACATCCCTGGAAATCGTGTGTGGTGTGGAATATGGAGTGTGTGTGTGTGTGTGTGTGTGTGTGTGTGTGTGTGTGTGTGTGTGTGTGTGTTCTAGGCTTGCCCCATCTTTCCCTCTCATTCTCATTTTTTATCATTAGCTTGCATAGTTATATTTTTCTTATGACATTTTCATGCAAATTTAGTTTTTGCTGACCCCTCCCATTTCCCTGTCTCCAGTCCCTACTCAAATCCTTCTACCCCCTGTACCCACTTCCCACACCCATATCACAAGTATTCTCTTACCCTCCCTACTCCTCTCCTTAAAGTCTCTCTTCCCCCTCTGCTGGGCTCCTTTCTAATTTCTTGCCCCTACACACACTCACTCCCACAAAAACACACACACATACAAACTAGAATCCACAAATGAGGGAGAATATGTGGTATTTGTCCTTTTTTTGAGCCTGTATTACATAACTTAATAAAAACGTTTTCCATTTCTATACATTTTCCTGCAAATTTCATTTTTCTGTGTAGCTGCATAAAATTCTACTGTGCAGATGTGCCATGCTCTCCTTATCTATTTGCAAGTTGGCAGACATCTAGGCGGACGCAGTTTCCTTGCTTTGAACAATAGGATAGCAATAAGCACAGATGTGCAGTATCTTCAGGGTAGGAAGAAGTCCTTTGAGTGCACACGGCGTGGGGTGGTATAGCTGGGTCATATGGTAGTTCTGTATTTAGTTTTTTGTGACACCTCCTCACTGATTTCCATGGTGATTGCCTCAGTTACACTCCCACCTAGAGTGAATAAAAGTCCCTCTTTCCTCACATTCGTACCAGTATTTGTTGTCATTTGTCTTTTTTTGGTTATGTCTATCTGACTGGGGTGAGATAAAAATCTCAAAGTAGTTTTAATTCATATTTTCCTGATAGATAAGGATGTCGAACCCTTTTTAAAATATTTATTGGCTGTTTACTTTTCTTCTCTTGAGAACTCTGTTTGGTCTCAAAGGCCATTTATAGAATGTGTCATTTGTTTTCTTGTTGTTTGGTTATGTGAGTTCTTTGTATATTCTAGATATTAATCCTTTGTCGGATGTATAGCTGGCAAGTTTTTTTCTCCCATCTGAGTCTGTAGGTAGTCTCTTCACTCAATTAACTATTTCATTACAGGAAGCCAAATCTCATGAAGTGCCATTTATCAATTATTGACCTCATTTACTGAGTGGCTAGAGTTTTCTACCTGAGCTATAGCTCAGAGTATCTTCCCTATTTTATCCACTAGTGGTTTCAGGACTTTCATAGGGGCCTTTGATCCATTTGGCATTAGTTTTTGTGCAGGATAGGGGATAAGGATTGATGAATAATTCTCTCTTCTACATGTAGATGTCCAATTTTCCCAGCATCACTTGCTAAAGAGCCTATCTTTTCTCCAAGGAGCTTCTTTGTCAAATATAAGGTAGCTGCTGCTTTGCACAAGGCTTTGGGGACTTGTCTCCTGGAACAAGGTTTCTGGTAGTTGTAGGCTAGCCTGGTGCAAGAGGCTGGAGTGACACTCCTGGGAAGTAGAGTAGGCCTAAGCAAGAGAGGAAGGCTTTAGGAAACTGGGTGGGCTGGGTGCAGGAGTTTCAGAGGTAAGGGGGACTAAGCAAGAGAAACCAGGTCCATTACTTTCTGGGAGGCCATACAGGTTCTTATTATTTATTTGTTTATGTATGTTTGTATGTATGTATGTATGTATGTATGTATGTATGTATGTATGTTTGTATGTATGTATGTATTTTAGATGAGCTACTCTGGGATCTATGGTGAGGCTTCCCAGAGTGCTTTATTTGACTTACTGTGGATTTCATTTCTGGTATTTCAGTTTGGTACTCTCTAAAGTACTCCTATGTCTGTGATGAACACTTCTTTTATATCTTGTATTGATTTCCATAGTTCATTCAGATGTTTATATTACCTTGATATTCATCTGGGAGTTTATTTTTCTCCTTTGAATTCTTTGAGCAAACTTAGAATCCTTTTTTGAGTTCTTCAACTGTGACATCTTTGGCCAGCAGATATTTCCAGCTTCGCCATGATAATGGCCATGTAAATTACTCCTTCCCTGAGGCTTCTCACTAGTGCATCCATCTCTATACCTTCGAAGCAAACCCACCTAGCCTGGCGTTACCAGCTGATAACACCCACTCCTTACCCAAAGACCAAGTGAGATAGCTTATTCAGCACCATAACTGTACCACCACACAGTGTAAGTTGTTGACATAAAAATACATGCTAAAATACATGTCTGTTAGTGACATTGAGGCTTGATTCGATTTTAATTTATTACACAGCTTCATTGTGGCAGTGGATAACCAGAAAACATAGTGGATATGACAGTCAAGGCTTCCATTCTCCAAGGCTCACGTTCTAAGGTGGGAATAATATAATAGATGAATGAATAAACAAAGAAATAAATGTTTGCTGGGCAGTGGTGGTAACACACCCCTTTAATACTAGCACTTTGAGTTCAAGGCCAAACTGGTCTACACAGTAAGTTCCAGGACAGCCAGGGCTACTCAGAGAAACCCAGTCTAAACAAACAAACAAACAAACAAACAAACAAACAAACAAAACAATAAAATGAACTAGAAAACACAGCTACTGGTAAAACACTGCAAAAACATCTTTGACATATGAAGGGGAAGTAGATTCAGCCCATTGTGAACAGTGACTTTTCTACTCTGTGGGGGTGGCCTTTCTGTTATGATCCACGAAAGCCAGCTAGGCAAGGATGAAGAAAATGAGTGACCCCCACAATAGGAGCTACAGAGAAGGTCCTAAAGAAGGGACAGACTTTTGATTGTTCCAGGGACAGAAGGCAGCTACCCTGGCAGGAATGAATATATGCTAAAGAGATAGTCATGCCCTTCCTTTTGGCTACCCAGGCTAGTAAAATAATGGTCTCAAGAAATTGAAATTTCTCCCCAAATTTCTTTCTGGAATAAGGAAAAAGCTGAAGCCTGGTGACATCCAGAGTGGGGACTTATCCCCTGAGGAAAGTTTTGTACAATTCCAACAAAGCAGCAAAATACATTTGAAGAGAAACTTGAGCTATGACAACAGTTTATGACTGATAGACAGGCTTTGCTTAGGCATTCGCAAGCCTCATGTGCAGACTAAAAACAAACCAAAAAAAGAAACAAACAAATGAGAACATGATTTTTCCTAGGTATGGTTGAGAAAGTTTATTGTGGATATGAGGGAGAACATAGCCAAAGGCAGAGATATCTGGAAGGGTCTGAATGGGATTCTGGGTCGGGAGGGGTGAGAGAGGAAGAGAAAAAAGGAGAGAAGTGGAATGCTAAGAGAGAAGTCATGGACCAAGTGGCCAAGTGGTTAAGAACACCAAAGGACCATATGTCCAAAATGGCTAGGATTATGTAGGAATCAGAGTAGTTGGGGGAAAGGAAGCCCAGATGCTGAGCTGTAGAGTTTAGGGTAGGCCGCGCAGTGTGCCATCCAGGATGACTGACAAGTACTGAGAGAGGCTAGGGGAACCTTGTGGCAGCCTCTGGTTTGATATGCTAAATAGGCATCTCAGCCTTTTCTCTTGAGTTTGAGACCTAACAGGGACCTCAGAAGACAGATCTTGATGGCTTTGTCCTGCTTTCCATTATGGCCACATTGACTAAATCTCCCTTTTCTGATTTTCACTATTATTTGTTTGTCTTATTGAGGACAGGTGGCCAAATCTGTCACATTCGGGTTATCTGGCCACAGACTCTAGCCCTAACAAGGCCACTAGGCTTAGAGTATAGGGAGTAAAAGGAAGACTCTCAGATAAGACTAAAGAGGTAAAAGGGCCACCTCTAAGAGGTTCCACAAACCACAAGGACATTTGAGTGGCCAGTAGAGAAGGCCATTCACTGTGTTCTTTTGTCTCAGGTCCAGGCCTGGCAAGGCCAACAGGAAGCTTCTGGGAGAAAACAATTCCATTCTAATCCTTTGATAAGGAGAAGGGAGGGAACAGAGATGTCCTGTATGTGTGTGTGGGGGGGTGGGGTGGGCAGGAGCCCACTAGGAAGGAGATTCCCCTAGGCAGGGCAGGAAATGGAGGCCTGCAGTCTCCCATGCTGAGAGCCAAAGCCAGCCTTTGGAGGGGAGGAAGGGCAGGACTTCCAGGGGACAGCTGCAAGGAACTCTAGGAGGCCTTCTCTAAATAAACATTGTGGCCCTGGCCTTGGCAATGAACATCTGCCAAGGAATTGCAGGGAAGCCACAGAACTCAGTTTCCAATAACTGTGCACACTCAGGCAAGGAGTCAACCTTGGAAATAACAAAGAGAGGTCTCTTCAGATTCCTTTCCTTAGGTCCCCCTTTCTGTCTCCGAGACCTACCAGAAGATTAATAATAATCAGAGAAATGTCCAGAAACTCAATGCTGTTCCCATAAGTCATTTGAAGTATATCCACTAAGTCTCAAAAATGTTATACCAAGCTAGGTGGTGGTGGCACACGCTTTTAATCCCAGCACTCAGGAGGCAGAGGTAGGTGGATCTCTGTGAGTTAGGGGCCAGCCTGGTCTGAGCTAGTTCTGGGAGACAGAGAAACCCTGTCTGGAAAAACAAACAAACAACGCAAAACAAAATACTATACCAAGTAAAAGAAGCCAGGCACTTCTATGAAGTTCAGAAACAGACAGAACTAATCAAAGGTGATACAAATCAGCACAGGTTACTCCTCCGAGAGCTGGAATGGGTAGCAGGTGACTAAATGGGCACTAGAATCTGTCTGGGGTGAGGGAAATGCTGAGAGCCATACACAGGCAAACTGTGCATTTAAATCCCTTCTGGAGTTTTCCTGGATCCTGTGTGTAAAAGAAGATGGAAATGATGAAAGAAATGGGGCGGGATTGCAGGGGGGAAGAAAATAAAGCTTAGGTTAGCCCAGGCTGTACTGCTGAGTTACACCCATGGCACATTTTCTGTCCACTTGTTCCATGAAATGAGCATTTAGATTGTGATGAGCCGGTGTCAAGCACAATGTGTTCTGCGAGGCTAGAAAGTAAGCCAGGCAGCAATAGGGTGAGAGGCTGAGTTCCAATGTAGACAGGACCATCCTGCCTGAAGGGAAAGAGCTCTCTGGGTTAAAGAGAAGCCTAAAAGGCAAGTGGGCCAGAAGAGTTGGATCCTCTGAGCTGGGCAACAACAACACCACTTGAACTCCCCTTCTCCTTAGAAATCCATAACTGTAAAGCCCAGAGTGCCTGTGCCATCTCTGTAGAAGGCACGTCATCGTGAAACCTGTGGACAGCTTACTACGTAAACATGGGCTTTTCTTGGCCCCACAGGCACAGGCCAGCTGGCTATTTGGGCAGGTTCCTGCTGACTGCGTGGGCAGGCTACTGAGAGGTTCCTTTGTCATTGCTCAAACAGAGGGAGAAGGAAACCCTCTCAGACACACTGTTACCTTCAGGAAATGAGGGACAAAAGGGCTTCCCTGAGGATACTTGGGAAAGTGATATTTCCTCAGACCAGAGGACACAGTGAGGTGATTTTTCTAAAACATTGGGTTAAAGTGGACTGTTTATCTCCTTCAGTGTACTCTCTGTCTCTTTGCCTCTCTCTGTCTCTGTCTTTCTGTCTCTGTCTCTGTGCTCTGTCTCTGGCGGGGGGGGGGGCAGTGTGGGTGTGTTGTGAATCTCAGGCTGGCCTCAAATTTACTATGTAGCCAGGAATGTCCTTCAGACTTCTTCCGGCCTCTACTTCTAGGCACTGGGATGGCAAGTGTGTGCTCTTATGGCTAGTTTACATGATGCTGGGGGTGGAACTAGAGACTTTGTGTGCCTACTAGGCAAGGATTCCCCTCTGAGTTAAATCCCTAGGCCCAGCACACACCTTTAGAAAAATTAAGTAGTTAGCATGCCCATCTGGATCTTGATGCCAATAAAAGGGTTACTTTAGACTACTGTAAACAATGATAGACAGACATTTATTAGGGATGGGGAAAACAACACCACCTTTGCCAATGCAACATAGAGAACCATTCACACAATGATGTTTTCTCTGCATATGTAATTATATGTTAGGACTCAAACCCAGAACAAATAGCCAAGATGCCTATTAATCTATCAAAGCAGACTCTGACTTCCTGATTCTGCCAGCTCCCTTAGTCTTTACCGGTTACAGGGTCCTCCTGGCTGGCACACCCCACCCTCTACCCTGAACTCTCCAGCCCAGGGCCTAAGCTGGCCTTCCCTCAGAGGCTCTTCACTATATAGTCTAGCCATTTAGACCATTTTACCTCTTGGTCGGTCTCTTGGCCCAGGTCACCCCTGTTGCCCAGCCTCTGTTCTCTTGCTCACCCTCCTCCTCTCTCTTCTCATGGCCCAGCTCAGTCTGGCCATGTTCACTGCTGACTTTCCCACATGGCTCTGTCTGTGCCTCTGGATATGCTCTCATTCATATCTACAATAAACCTTCTCCACCATACTTAGGGGCAGTCCTGTCTTCCTTAACTTGAAAGACATCTCAAGCATACCAATAATTTGCTGTCAGAGGAAGAATTTGGGACCCATGAATGCCTATGAAAAATCAAAAACTCCCCAAGCACTCTGCAGCCTTATGTTACCATTGAAGTCAACACTGAAGAAGATGAGGAATGGACTGTGATTTTATTTTTACAGGATGCTCGATATAGTGATTACATGTACTGCAGGAATAGAATTGTTGCATTGAGAGCCATGTGATGGGAATTCTCCGGCATTGTTTCAGAACCATAGGCCTGCTTAAAGGACTTTGCCTCTCTCTGCCTTCTACTCACATAATGTAGAAAGCCATTCTGCAGACCCAGCCTGGTGAGAGAAGAAAACAGATGAGAGGAAAATTCGGTAAAAAGAAGAAAGGAGTTAAAAAAAAAAAAAAAACCAGCATGCTGCCTCCTGTTGATTCCAACTTAAGCATCCTGATTAATTTGCACAGTGGTAAAAGCATTTCCAGGTTTTGTGCAGTCTGAAAGCAGGCCACCTTCCCAGCACCAGGTCATTTAAGGTGATTACAAAAGAATCATAATCTCCATGTCTGAAAGCCACTTGAAGCTTAAGGATGTTTCCCAGCCTGGTAATGGCAGTGGCTTTCACTGCAAGGAATTGGTGTGCCCTCCTCCTTGCCATGGATGCCTGCCAAGGCAGCTCCAACATGCTGGCAGCTGCCTAAGTAATCAGCAAGAGTGATAAGGTCAGGGCTGCCCTCCTTATTTGCTTGGGACTTGGTGTTCAGGAAAAAGCACCCTGACCTGATGGGTGTGTCCAGGGTAAGTCCACAATGGAAATCCAAAATGGGAAGGAAGGGAGCCACTTTAGAAAGGTCACCCGAATACCGTGACGTATTAGAGTGGCTTGGAGATGGGAATCCCAAAGATACTTTGGAAACATTTTGTTTTTTTGTTTGTTTGTTTTGTTTTGTTTTTCAAAAGCCAAAAAGCCAGGGGCTGTCTACCTTGGTGGCAATTACCAAGAGTACAAGGAAGAATATGATGCTAACATGTCACCATGTGATACACAATGATGTCTCATGATCAGCTGCTTGTGCTGCTGTGAGCCCATGTGGTTATTGTGCCCAGAGTTGCTGCATCCAACTTAGTTTGTATAAGTATACTCTAGGTACTAACACAATGACAAAATCGGCTAAGCACTCATTTCGTTGAGCATAGCCCAATCATTATCCCGTGAGTGATGTGGACTGAAGGGATACAGCAAACAAAGCAGTAATGACAAAGGTCCATACCATCATGGAAGTCCAGGTGGATGTTGTTACTAGCACTCCCTACCCCCATCCCCACTCCCACAAGTTTTCCTTGTCAGGTTGCTATGGAGATTTACCACTGAAAGAATAGATCCCTTCCCCTGGACTTGCTGCTCTCATAATCAGGAATTACCTTGACTAGATTCACCCTCTCCTCTGCTAGCAGCTCAGAGTCAATGACTAGCCTGTGTGAAGACACAGCCTTGGCTCTTACCTCAAGTGAGGCAACTCAGTGGCATGAGTCATGCTCCAGCTTGCGCTGTGATTCAGGCCACAGCCAGACATGACTAAAGCCAAATGTACTTGTCCAACTCACAGCCCCATTATGCTTTCTCTCAAGACACACCTCTCCCCAAATATAAGACAGACATACTCAAATACTGTCTAAGGGCTCTGTCTGTAGGGGACCAAACGTAAGAGTGTTGTTAACTTCAGGAAAAAAAATGAAACTAATCTAAATCTCTCCTGTTTTGGTGAAGTGCCTCACACAATTTTTGTTCTAATTTGTGATCAATATCTAGTATTAAACATTCAAAGAAAAGTCTCCCATTCTAATCAAGTTTATGAATCCCTGTGTTTTCCCTAATAATTGGAGCCTGAAATTTCTCCCTGTTAAGTTATTAACTGATCAAGTCATTTTGCATCTGCCATAGTATGTACAAAGAATGCTAGAAGATGGGAACTTGTTAGATTCAGGATTCTAGTGCTGTAACAAAATACCTGAGATGGTTAACTTTTAAAGTGATAATAAACTTTAAAGGTGATAATGAGCTTTAGCTCAGTGCTTTGGAGTTTTCAGCCCATGGTCAACTGGCCTTGCTGCTGTGAGAGCTTGACAAGATAAAACACAGTAGGGAGAGTATTATGGGATGAGCTGTTCACCTAATCATTGCAGGAAGCAAAGAAGAAGGTAGGACTCCAATATCCCTTTCAAGGGAACACTCCAGTGACCTAGATTCTGCTATCTACCAATAGCAGGACAGTCTGGTGACCAAGCCTTTAAATGCAGGTTCCTTGGGGGACTCTTACTCAAGCCATAGTGGAAGTCATGGGCAGAGGGTAGACCTATGCCACACCTCCCTGAAGAGTAGGTTTGTTTCAAAGATTTTACAGGTTAAAGCAAATAGTTTTGGTTTAAGGCAAAAGTCAGTGTGTTATGGAATTGGATATAAAATGCATATGAGTCTCTGAGATAAAACAAGAGACTGAAGAAGTCATGGGCTTTATATGAAATGCTTTAGGTTCTTTGGGGGAAAGCCTTAAAACACACACACACACACACACACACACACACACAGCTGGGGGGGACAGAGAGAGAGAGAGAGAGACAGAGAGAGAGAGAGACAGAGAGAGAGAGAGAGAGAGAGAGAGAGAGAGAGAGAGAGAGTGAAACAGTACAAACTACAAACAGAACAGAACAACAACAAAATAACCAAGATGTTTTCTTTTCAAATTCAGGCAGTATAAATCTCTGCAAGGGAGATGGATACAAGCCCACACTGTGGCAAAGAAGTAGTCAGAGGCCCTAGGGGGCTGAGTCCTATGCAAAGTTTCTGAAAGGATGCATTGAAATCCTCCCAAGTCGCAGTCCCTACTCCCCAGGGCTGGGCAAGATCCAAATTCCTGCTTTTCTAACATGCTTCCCAGGAAAATCCTAGTTTCTATTCCCAGATCACTCCCATAAGAGCAAAGCTGTGGAGCTGGGCTCCTTGCATGAGTTCCCACCAGGCTCCAAAATACAGATTTTCCCAGCCTCTAAGGTAAAGCTGAGGAAGGGAAGAACAGCTGTCCTCTGGTGTCAAATCCTGGGAGCTTCCAGATGAGTAGATGGCAGGGACATTAATGCAGTCCTACCTCTCTCTCTAGGCCTGATTTAACCCTGTCTCTACCCTGGGGCCTGAAGGAGGAATGTTCATGGAAAAAAAAAAAGGCCCTGCTGAGCAAACACAAAGGTCAGTCCTCTGAAGTCCCTTGTGAATAGAACTGAACTCCAGCCAGTATACTAAGGAAGAGTGTCCAATTAAGACACTAATGTGACATGAACTTAGAATCTGCTTCTACTGACTCTTCACTTGGGCCTGAAGACACCCCTTGGAAAGCTAAAAGCAGAACAGAAGGTTGGGGTCCCTGACCTCATTCTGCAACCATCTTTTTTCTTGTCGGAAAACTTTGAGGCTGATTCCTGCTAAACTTTGCATGCAACAGCATAAGAATCCCATAAAGAGTACCTGTCTCAAAGCTGCTGATAGACAACTGACCAGGCTTAAGTTCAGCTAGCCTACCTCATCCATGTAGGATGGAAGGCACAAGGATAAGGGTAACTAGTGTATGTTGATTTACAACATTCTGTTTCAGATACCCAGAGTGGCATCTGGAAGTCTCCAGTCCTTGTTCTAAACCTGTGGTCACCTTGTCTTTCAGGAGCAGTGCACCCTGGGAGTCCAGTCACCTGATGATGAACAGAACTGAAGGTGCTTCCTCCCTCCACCCCAAATGGGAGTGAAGTTCCTAGCGAATGTGTGCTGTTGACCTGGGCATGACAATGTCGAGGACTCCAGTGCCTCAGTCCCATGACAGTAGCAAAGCCTTCCCCAAGTGAGACTCACAAGGATGACAAAGCCTTTCTTGGGGTCTGAGTTAACAGTATTTGTTAAAAGTATTTGCAGAAATACCCATTGTAGCTTTCTCCTCCCGGGTGTTTACGGTCTGAAGACTGTCCTTCTAGAGACTGCTCCTCCTGAGGTTAGGTAAACCTCCCTCCTTGATTCACTTGTATACCATAAAGCCACCTCCCTGTTCAACTCTATCGAGTACACACAAGGAGTTTCTGGGGTGCTATGGTTTCTCCATCAGAGAACACAGTCCACCTGATCCCAGCTTTTCTGCCTATGTGTCCCTGTGTCCATGTCATTTCTTCTTTACCTTGTGCCCCTTTCAGGTCTGTCCCCAGAGCCATGCTGGATGAGGCACCCCAGCAGAAACAATCCTCTTGTGGCTACGGCTACTAAACTGCCCTTGCTGGTATCAAGAGTGAGGACAACTTCTCTGGAGCCACCTCACAAAACAAGAACTAAGACATTAACCAACCAGACCATGGCTTGAACAAGGTTGGGTAACTATTTATTCCCCTTTGAGACACTTTTGACTTGCAAGAGGAGAGAAGAGTTCTATTACCTACTCATATCAGCCCTGTGCTTTAGAATTTGCCCGGACTAATGTCGGGCAACTTAAAACTATGCGTTTAATGCTCACCAGCAGAAAATTCGGTGTCACTGGAGATCTCAACATACACTCATAATTAACAAATAGGTGCTACCAATGTTGGAACAGTGTCAGAATTAGTGGAATATGGAGCCTACATCCCAGTGGTATGGTGGGCTTGTTGCTTGATGGAGACTCTGTTATACCCCACACTTACAGATCTGTTTTGCCTGGGTTTAGGTATAGACGGCTCATGCATATTTACTTAAATTAAGGTTTTACCTCAAACTCAGAGACAAGAATTTGTGTCTAAAGACATTTGCTTTGGTGATGATCTGAACAAGCTACAGTGAGGGGGCAAGCAATGAGTCAAGAAACTGAGGGAAGTCGATAGCCAGTATGTTAATGAGCAAGCACACTGCTGACTGGATACTTGGAGTTCAGTCCTCCTGGGAACGCAGAATAAGTGGTCCACAGGTGAGTAAAACAAATTCCCAGTCCAAGGCCTATTTTTCACTGGTTGTAAATTGCACCCAGGCTCATTAAATCCCTGGTTCATCAAGCCAGCTGCTCTTCTTTGCCCAAGGTAGCCCCCTGCCCAACACAGTAGCATGTGCATGAGATTGGAAACTGTCAGTACATATAGAAAATGTTCCCCAAAGCTTCTAAAGACCATGGTCAGGGTACCAAGTATGCAGTAAAGCTGAACCAAAGGGCACCATCGTGGGCTATGGAAGGACAGGATGTTGTTGTCAGACTGAAATTTGTCTTTGGATACGTCTTTTTGGAGTTGATGAGCCTTTCAGGGAGTGGAGGAAGGTAAGGAGGATCTTCCACGAATGGAAAGTCACCAAGAAAATGCCTTCTTATTTAAAGAAAGACCACTAACCCAAAGAGCAGTCCACAAAACAATAAACAAATGAAGAAACAAAGCAAGCACACACAAAAAGCCTTCTTTGCTGGCACAAGTGAAGGTTCCAGAAGAGGGTGGAGAAGGAGTCCCTTGCACTCACTCACCACCAACACATCTTTTGAACTAGACTAGCCTGAAACAGAGCTGGCCCCTCTTTTCTGCTCTTGAATATCCTAAGGAGCAGCAGCTTAATGGGAACTGTGGAAAGAAATGTGACACCCGGATGAGACCAGCCTCTTGTTTTTTTGACTTTTTGTTTTTGGTAGATTTCAGGAAATTTTTTTTTAATATCCATTTCCCTTCCTGTCAGTTTCATTTATCAGTTTAATTCACGATAGAATTTCACTTACTTAAACTCACAAGAGTAGTTTCTTTAAAAAATAATTTTTTCAAGACAGGATCTCACTGTGTGACCCTAACTGGCATGAATTCTATGTAGACGAGGCTGACCTCCCATTCAGACATCCACCAGCCCCTGGGTTGAGATTAAAGGCATGCATCGCCAAACCCAATGCTTTTAAAGTTTTTAATAGAACTTTTCCAGGTATTTATTGGCCACAACACTAGGTATGGCTTCCATGAATCTGTGCTTCCTACTGTGGGTCCAAAGATGTTCAGGGAAGCTCTGTCTGCTCCGGAATATCAAGGTGTTTGCTTTTAACAGCTGTATCAAGTGTAACTTCAGTGTTACCAAACTAATTCAAAGTGCACAATTGGAAGGTCTTTATTACATCTTCAGAGAAGAGCACCAGAATCCAACTCGAGAACATTTTCTTCAGCCCCCCCTCCCCTCCCTACTCCATAATCCTCCACAAGCAGACACTTCCCACTATCCTCTCCCAGGCATGTTCAGCTGCTAATACCTATAGATTTTCTTGTTCTGGAAGCTTCATCAAGGAAGTGATATAAATACCACTGTCATTTGTGACAGGGTTCTTTCCTTTAACATGACATTTGAGGTTTATCCATGCTGTAGCAGAACAATGGTTTATATGCACATAAAAGTTATCAAAACAAAACAACCCACTGACAGAGAATTATAATACATCTTTAAATTTATTATGTATTTATTTATTTATTTATTGATTGATTGATTGATTGATTTACGGTTTTTGGAGACAGGGTTTCTCTGTAGTTTTGGAGCCTGTCCTGGACCTCACTCTGTGGACCAGGCTGGCCTCAAACTCACAGAGATCCATCTGCCTCTGCCTCCTGAGTGCTGGGATTAAAGACATGTACCACAACTGCCCAGTTTGTAATACATTTTTAAAAGACATGATCTTTATTGAGGCTTGAAAAAACAACCTCTAGTGGTGGTTATAATAACTTCTACAACTAGTAAGTATTGTCTACATTCCTTAACCAAAGGAAATGCCCCAATTTAGTTAGAAATCACAACAAGATGCCTGGATTTTCATTCTTATACAAGCGTCCCCTCAATTGTGCCCATAGATTCCCTGTGGATGCTTGGTGAGGAATCCCTGGGAAGATTAAGGACTGGAATCAGAAGCCATACTCTGTGAAGTCAGAAATCTGTCTGGTAGGTCACCTTGATTTCTTATGCTTTGTTTGCAAAGCTAGAGATTAATGGATATTTTGGAAGTTGTAATTAGTCAGGGTGAAATTCTTGGATCTAAATGTGGTCTGAGGTAAGTGTTCAATTAATACTTATTCTGATTGTCATTATCACTGGAATGCCCACACTGTGGCCTAATTGTTTCTCTAGAGAAGATGATGGTTTGTCTGTAGTGTGAGCCATGTGAGGACATCTACAGGTGACCTCTTAGAAAATCAGTGCTCACTGTGTTGAGCTGCCTTGGCTTTTGGACAGGATCCCCTCTGCACAGTGTTCCAAAGGATGAGAAGAATGCCCAAGGCAGGAAAGATCAGCAAAGGAACCCTTAGAAGCCAAATGTATGCTCAAAGACTCGTTTTTTTGAGAAACACACACTAGAACTACTTGAATAGTAAGTATAGCATCAGTATTCAAGTGTTAATTGAAAAGGCTATGCTTACCCATGTGTACTTCATCTGCATCCATGTTTTACAAGTTTGAAGGAGCTGTTACAAGAGTTACCTCTAGGTGAGGGGTCTAATATTATGACCCACATAGAACCACTGAGGCCATAGGATCTTTAACTGTGCCTTTCTCTGTTGCTTCAATGACAATGCATTATAAAAATTAATTCTGCAGATTTTAAGCCAGAATGTCTTTGGCCCACTCAGCCATGACTCTAGTTGCACTTGTGGAGATATTGTGGTACTAAGCATACTGTTGTGCCTGTCCAGAAGGTGCTTAGTAACTGATTCTGGAAAACACAGAGATCCTTTCCTGATCTGTTCAGATGTCATCCAGGGACTAGTTTCTGGAACATGCTGGAGAAAATTTAACCCACAGTGAGAGACTAACAGAAGCCTCTTGGCATTGAAGCCTGGCTGAACTATTTCTACCTTTGCTGAGGTGAAGCTGCCCCTAGATGAACAAATATGATGCTCTTTCTTCACAGACTGGGCTCACTCTTTGGAAAGCTGCTGGCCTTGGCTGCAGTAGCTGAGACACTGCCATCATCCTGGAGAGGGGTCAGTGTGTAGGTATTCATCACTTTGCATGGTCCCTGTGGTTCCCCATTCCTCTTCATCCTGGACACTTCATGATGAAACCAGTGCATACCTGTGGCAAGTATTTTGGCTATAAAGAAGGGCAGGCTAATAGAAAGGAAGGAGTTAGGATGTAGATGGTGAAGTGGCTAATTTTGTTTGCCAATAATCAGTCTTGACCCTGGATTCAGGTGCTGTGATTTATAGGGGAACCATTACCCTAGTTTGCTTCTCTGTTACTGAAATAAGCACCATGATCAAAAGCAACTTGGGGAAAAGAAAGGGTTTATCTGGCTTATACATCCAGATTATTGAGGGATGTCAGGGCAGGAACCAGAAACAAGAATCATGGAGGAATGTTGCTTCCTGGCTTACTCCTCGCAGCTTATTTGATTTGCTTTCTCCTGCAGTCTAGGACCACTTGCCAAGGAGTGGTGCCACCCACAGTGACTTGGGCCCTCCCACATCAACCATCAATCAAGAAACTTCCCCACAGACACATCCGTAGGCCAATCCAATAGAGTCAATTCCTCAGTTGTGGTTCCCTCTTCCCAGATGACCCCACTTTGTGTCTAGTTGGCAAAAACTAACTAGAGATACCAATTTAAAGAATGCCTCATCTGAGTAATTAAGACAGCTTACAAAGTAATCTAGATTCTAGAAAATCAGACTGGAAAAATAGCTGAATAAAACAGCAACACTAGATATCTAGGTGTCAAAAAATGACAATTGTATAGCATAGGCACAATCAATGAAATATGTGTAGGGTTATTAGGATTTCTGTGTTTTTTGTTTTAAATGCTTACTTTCTTATACAAATTATAACTACACATGGGTTTTAATAATATATTTGGAGCTGTTCATTATCCAGGCTTTGCTATAATAAAGCTGTGTAACAAACATCCCCCAAATCTTAGCGACTTCAAAAAAAATCCTTTATTTCTTAGTCATGGGTGTACAGTTTAACCAACCTAAGAGTAAAATATATGTATCATTTCTCTCTCTCTCTCTCTCTCTCTCTGTCTCTCTCTCTCTCTGTGTGTGTGTGTGTGTGTGTGTGTGTGTGTGTCCAGTCTGAAGAACACTGTTTCATGAGCAAATTGTTTTCACCTCAAACCCCAGAAATGCTAGATGCCTCACTGTCTTGATCATTCAAACTCATTCTGAACATCTATTTCTGTCCCATTGGCCAAAACAAGTCACTGGAGCAAGCTGGACATCAATAAAGTGATAAAATGCATTGTCTGTGGATTGTTAGGGAAGATGGTGGTTTGTAGGATAGTAATATAAGACAGCACAGGTCTCCTTAGGGTGATAAAGAGCTCAGGGACTTGGCTTCAATCATTAAGACTCTCTCTAGCTCAGGTTTGAATAATATTTGACAGAAATGCTCCATTGTTTCACTGATACCATTCTTGTTTTGCCAGTGAAGAATCTGGGAATCAGGGCTCAGAGGGTACATGACTTCTGGTTTGTGTCTGGACAAGGAATGGGGCTTGGGCTTTGCAGGCATGCTGAGTTGTTAATTCCAGCTTTATATTCCAAGTACAGGCACTCAGGACACGGTCAGCATCCTCACATCACAAGTAGGAGACTGCCAGTATCCTAAGTCCTCAGGCTCTCCTCAGGGAAGGATGAAATCTTGAACAGGGCCCTCCACCTAGGGTGGACTGTTCTCAGACTAGCGAAGGCACTCAGTGTTACTTTGCACATAGAGGGAGATGGAAAAGGACACCATTCCTGCTGTTAATGTTTAGCGGTATTGAAATACTGCTAAATGTTGCCTTTCCCTCCCTCTCCCTCTCTTCCCACTTTTTAAAAAGCCAAGTCCAGGCCACAGCTGGAGTGTGAATATTTCTCCTCTAGTAAGGCACAGGCTTATGCTAAAATATGTCATTGCTTTTGTTGTTTATTTACTCCCATGCCTTTCCTCACGCCTCTCTCCTATGCCAAGGTCTGATAATCATCCTACCTTCCAAGCCTCGGGGATCTGTAAGTGGCTTTAAATTAATGTCTTTTCTCCCTATGGTCTCAGGCAGCGTGGACGGAAGCTATGACTTCAGTGATGACTTCCCATGAATCCTGAAGGTCCTTAAAACTCCAGAAGAAAGTCCTGCCTGCTTTACCTATAAAAACTCATTTGCAGAAAATGACCAAGACCAGAAACAAAAGAGCCCTTAGTACTAACCAGTCAAAACCATTAGGGTCATTGGCTCTGGTTTTAAACAAGCAGAGTAAACAAACTCCACTCCAAGTAGGAACTGGTTCTTCTGTCCTCTTTTAAACTTTCCAAATCCCAGTTACAGTGTTTGGACATTTCTGAAATTTCCTTCTAGTGGATTTCCCTTTATTGTGTGCTCCAGATGGCCAGTGGCTAGTACAAAGACAAGCCCAGTTTAAACTATGACTTCACTTGTTTAGGCCTTTGTTGGTGTCATGTGTGTAAGGCATAAGAAAAAGGTGTGGTCATCGCATTGTTCTAGAATAAGTCAAGCTGGGCTTCTCTCCTGTTGCTTCTTTCAACACTGTGGCTCCTGGCTAGGCTTGTGTGTGTCTATAGACACACATCCCCTCCACCCAGAACTCTTGATAATCCACCAAGTAACTCTCCACCCAGAAACTCAACAATTTAGTGGTTAAAGTGGATGCCATGAAGCACAACAGAAGAATCATGGCAAACATTCGGACTCTTCCAGTCACAAACTCAGACACATTGTCTCCTTCCCTTTACATGACTGTCTCGCTGTTTCTGCTTCTCTATGGCCAGGAAATATTGATTAAGAAGAAGCATTTGATTGTAGAAGAACTTTCACTGTGTCAATAAGAGGTGGGTGAAGACATTGTCAGTCTCCCCAATCATCTTGTAAACTTATTCTCAATAGGAGGAATGCCATGCCTGCCTCTGTTCCACTGACCAAAGCAAGTCACAGGAGCAAGCCTAACATCAATGTGGTGGGAAGTCTACTGCCCATTTAAGGTGCAGAGAAGATGGGGTACAGGTCCTCCTGGTGAAAGTCTACATGTAAGTGTCCTAAACCAGACAATATGGAGATATCATCCAAGAGTATCTGGTAGTTGAACTAAATTAGTATTTTTATGAAATTAAGGGAAAGTCATAACCAATGAGATTGAATTTAAAATCCTTTGGCCATAGGGTAACCAAATCATAACACTCACAACTTCATCTTGAGAGCTCAGATGGAGATAAACTGTGGAGCCCTCCACTTACACAGTAAGACCTGACCTAGAAAGAGTTGCACCTTCTAGCTTGGCCTTCAAGTTCCAGATGTAACCATTTATTTCTGAAGGCTTTCACATTGTTTTCTTCTCTCCAGACATGGCTAATTGTTTTTACTTAGACATATTCTTTTTGTCATTTGTATGTGAGAACCTTGAATCAGCTATCAGGACATGTCCTGGGGATTTATAATCAACAAAATATGGATAGAACCTGCCAATGACAGATAAGGAGGAATGCCAGAGATTGTTGGCTTTTCAGCTAAGTTTGATCCCTCTATCTCCCCAGAGCTACAACTGAAAAAGTAGACTGCCAGGACTATGGGAACCATATGTCCTACTTCCCCATGGCCATAACTTATATTTGACTGGAATGACTATTTAACTCATGATATCCACAAAATTAGTTTTTATAATATATAATGTGGGTGATGATGACTAAAAGTTGAAATTTCTTAGAAGATATTCCTATATCTACAATTATGCACTCAAAAGGTCAAGCAAATATGTTGTGGAATAGAATATTTCTTTAACTCTGTAAAGTTATGTTACATTTGTTTAATCCTGCATTTGTTTAATGATGTAAAGATGTGTTGCTTTGCTTGCCTAGGGCTCCTGATTGGTCTAATAGAAAGCTGAATGGCCAATAGCTAGGCAGAGGAGAGAAAGGTGGGGCTGGAAGGCAGAGAGAATAGGTGGGGGGGAGAATCTAGGCTCAATGAGAGAGAAAGGAGAGAATGAGAGAGAAAGAATAGAATAAGGGAGAAAAAGAGGGATATGTCTGGGCCAGCCAGTCAGGCAGCTGTCAGCCAACCAGACATGGAGTAAGACATACAGAATGAAATAAAGGCCCAAGGTAAAATGTAGATGAAGAGAAACAGATTAAGTTATAAGAGCTAGTGGGAGAAAAATAAGCTAAGGCCAAGCATTCATAGCTAATAGTAAGTCTCCATGTCATGATCTGGGAGCTGGTTGGTACTCCAAAAGAAAGCCTGCTACATAGATAAAAAATGTTTACAGACTGAAGTGATAGAACGGAACACACACACACACACACACACACACACACCAAAGTAACTTGAAAAAAATCTTCTATTTCTTGTGTCTCCAGAGAGAGAAAGAAGCACAAGGATAAATGTATACAGGGAGGAATGTCAACTGTTCTATTTTTCTCAATTTGTTTCTCAGGGGAAGCCTGCCATTCTAACTCTAAATTCTATGACCTTTGTCACCACACATTAAATATTTATTTTTGCTTACCTGTGTGAATTTTGAGTGAAAATTCAAAGTACATCATTCCTAACTAAGAGACCATGCAAAACAAAATTCATCTGTGATTGCATATGTTCTTTATTGGAAAGCACCCTATAAACTGGGAATCGATTAATTCTTTTCAGAGTAGTGAAATGTCTGCAGGGCTCTGCTCCCCCATGTGACCAGCCTCACATTTAAAGATTGTTTTACACCACACTTTTTTTAAATATAAAAGATGCTAACTAACTTCTTCTTACTCTGACGAGTCTCAGTTCTAATATCAGTTCTTCTCATCTAAGAACTATTCAATTTAAAGAAGTCATGTAACCTCACAATGCCTGAACTTCAAAGTTCTTATTATTTCTACTATGCAAAATTCCAAGCATACCTTTAGAGGGAAAGGCATAATGCAAATATTAGTAGACCTGAGTTTGAATCATGACCAAACCTAGGACAAAGCCAAATGAAAGGACTTTCTATACTATAACAAATGAGCATGTTACCGATACATCAAGAGCATGAAGAATGGGGTGGGGCTACTGGGAATGATCATAGACCAGAGGAGAATAAGAAGATATGAAAGCAAATTCAGGATGGGACCCCCTCCTTGGTTCTAAAAAAGAAAAATGACATTAGTTGGGGGGATGAGTGGAATTAGAATGGAATTTCTGAGTCATTTAATCATGTTATATTATTGCTAATTTTGTGTCTCAGTGACATAGAATATTACAGTAGGAGAAGCTATTTAACATGTGTCGGGACCTTTGCTGTTACCATAAAATATTATACACAATTTTTAATTCTAAAATTTGAGCTTTAAAACATGGAGGCTTGGGAATGATGCATATTAGCCTTCTGCCATTCCTGTTTCATCTAGCCCTCCCCTTTCATCACTCTGTGTGTGTGTGTGTGTGTGTGTGTGTGTGTGTGTGTGTGTGTGTGTGTGTGTGTGTGTGTGTATTTTCAGGCAAATGAAAACAGGATATAATTTTCCTGTTGGATCTCTACAAATAATGGCTGTCTGTAACATGCCTGCAATAATATGAGGACATGTAGCACAACTGACAACAGTTATTCAATACCTCTGTTCTAGGTCACTAAGTGCTTCCAAAAATGTCTGCTATAGGTTTTATTCAACCAAATCGGATTTCCAGCAAGGTGCCCATACTGCATTGTTTTCTATGGCCCCTAGATCTCTTCATCTGTGAGAGTCCCTGCACCTCCTCCTTTTCTCTCTGCCATTTATTTTTTGAAGAAACTGGGTCATGTTTTCTGCAGACTTTCCCATTTTGCTTTGGGTGGCTCTAAGCTGGTCCTTCTGGGTCTTTCTTATATAGAGACAACAGTCCTCAGCTAACAGCACCTGAAAGCCTAGATGAGAAAACATGAAAAACAGCCCAGGGTTAGTAAGTGCTTTTTTGCAAACCCTGGATGCCTTTCCTCCTCCTGGCCCTCTGCGGCCTCACCGTGTGATTCGGAACAGTAGTAGCCATGCATTTATCATGCATCATCATTAGATTTATTCTTGCATTACACTCATGAAGATTAACAGATGTATTTTTCACAACTGATATAACTCTAACAGGCCTAGCCCTAGAAAGGGGGGCAGTAAGAGAAATTCGATTCCCTATCTAAAAGTGGCCAACCATGTGATCTAAAACTCAAAGTATGAACTATTAACAGGCCACAGGGTACCTTCTGCAAGTCTGTTAGAAGGACAGAATCCCTGGCCTTATACCAGACCTGCTGGGTCATAATAGACATTTTAAACATTCATTTATTCATGTTGTGTGTGAGGGGTGTATGGATTGTGTGTGTGTGTGTGTGTGTGTGTGTGTGTGTGTGTGTGTGGTGTGTGTGTGCTGACAGGTGATCATGTGGGTCCCAGGGATCTAACACAAGACCATAGGCTTGGCAGCAAATGCCTTTTCTCTGCTGAGCCATCTCCCCAGCCCGGCCACATGCCTTTTAACAGCATTCTAAAAATATTTGTGTGCACTAAAGACTGAGGAGCAGTGACCTTAAGAGAACCTGAGGTTGTTTTCATATATGAACTGGATGCTTCCTTTCTTTACTTTGAAAAAAATAAAAAAAGGCTCTGTTTTCTGCTTAAAACATGGCACCCTTAAAAAGTTTGTCTCACTGACCTCAACTCCAATCGTCTCTTAAATTCCGCAAAGAAGCTACCCTGCTGGCCATCAGTGAGGAACAGACAGCAGGATATGAGCCATTTATTTCCTGCCTCGCTCCAGGCTCTCCTCCAAAGCAGTACTGAGAAAGAAATGAAGTTTCCCAGGATCTGCAGGCAGCATCTAGGTAAATGAACCATGAATCCCTGCATTCCTCATGCACATACTCCAGGAAGGTCCTTCAAAACTTTTTGAAAACTGTTTTGATTTAGCCAGTGTGTTCTGTGCTCATGAAAGTATCTGACCTCACTTTAGAATGGAGGTGGCCTTGCTGTACTTTAGAAAGATGCCCCTGAAGGAGATATTTCAGATGACCTTGGAGCTTGCCATTGAGCATGGGACATTGTGAGCCTCTAAGAGCAGTTGGGTCTCAGGAAGGGAGTGTGGCACTTCAAGTACACCTGAACTCAAGGCTATATACATTTGCGTTTAAGGAAATTTGATTTTGTTTACACATAGACTCTCATTAAACATAGATGACTAACTTTATTACTACCCCAGACTCCAGAACAGAACTGACAGGTGGAATCTGGCTATTATAGCTCTTAAGCAAAAACAAAACAAAAACTTAACAATCATACAGAATAAGTAAGCCAATCTTAGTTTAAGATCCACATATTTTTTATTCATGATTAGGCACGAATTTCTGACACCTAAATATTTTAAACAGAGCCAAAGTCACAACTTCACACTAACATGACCCGCAGCAGCCCCAATGCCACTTCCTGTTCAGCTTCCAGTTTTCTTTCTTCTTTTCACAAGTGGCTCCTGAGTCAGGATCCAAGGTCCATGGCCTGCACCTGGTTAATATGTCTTTCATGTCTCATATTACATAATAGTCCCTATTCATTTTATGTTAATTATAAGCTGAACAAACAGAACTATTTACTGTACAGGATTTCCTCAATTCTAGATACAGTCTATAGCTTCCTTGTGATAGCTTGCACTGGACTCTCTGTGTGTCCCCTGTAAGTGGTTAGGAGGATATTATTTCATGTTTTGTCTGGCAAGATTTTATTATGGGAGTGAGGGCTATTACTGCCCCAATGTTTGTGTCTCTTATCATCTTAACAAATTAATAAGTTGAAGATCTGACAACATAACATCAAGAGATGTTCAGGTGTTTAGGTCATGAGGTAGAGCCCTCATGAGTGTATTAGTATTGTGAAGAGAGTGACACCCTCTATCAATCGTGTGAGAATACAAGGAAAAATCTGAAGGCTACAATGAAGATAGATGTTGTCACTTGTCCCCCAGGCTACTGGCATCCCCAACCCCAGGATCCTAGCCTTTACAACTGTGAGAAATAAGTGCTGGTATTGATAAGACATCAAGCCTGTAGTAGTGTGTGATAGTGACCCCAATTGACTAAGACAGGAGCTTCTTGGGTAGGGGGAGAGGGAGTGAGATTAGTGATCAATGACTGACGCTCTTGAAACCTACCATGCCACTACTTCGCACGTTAGACTTCTAATTCCCAAAGCAAATACTAAGTATGCAAGAAAAAATAAATACTAAGTTACCAACCAGATTAGATTCATGTGAAGCATAGGCTGGCATTGAGTTGACTAACAACATATAAATGCTTATGTCAGCCCTGTTCTCTTAGCCTCCCATATCTCAACCAGCAGCTGAGATGTGGACAATATGTCTATTTCCTCTCCAGATAGGAAATTCCTCTGTTCCTCTTAATGTGAATGAGGTAAAACTAAAAACATGATCCAAGTGTGATTCCATGAATCATATCATTCATTGTCAAGCAAACAGAACGGTTCGTGGGTTCACAATGATTAGAGAAAGAAAGAATACTGGGAAAAAACTTCACAAGGAATATACTATATTAATCTAATTTTATTAAAGTCCAGTTAGTTGGTTAGAGTTCTGTAGAAAATAAAGTCTAATTAAAGTTTGGTGTCTACCAAAAACAGTGCTTTGGGGGACATCTGTAATGACTCATGGGTCCCTCCAGGTATGAGGGTGGTACTCTGACTCAAACTAAAGTCTCAGATTTCAGAGAAGTGTCTAGTGCAACACAGTATACCATATGTTCCTGCTGTGGTAAGGAGCATCTGCCACGGGCTAAGCTCAGGAAGTGTTGGTCAAACTCAAGTTCACGTTTATTTTTGAAGTTTAGTAGCTCTAACTTCAAGGTAAGTAGCTCTCTTACTGGGTTTCTGGTAAGGTTTGATATAACATTTCTGGGGGTCTAAGGAGCAGTTCAATCCAAGTTCATGTATATTGAGTCTGATGAGATTCTAGCTCCTCAATGGGATGGAGGTATGCTCTCCAAAACAGATATAACAAGTAACAATCTATGTGAGTTGTTTGGAGTCCTTTTAAAGCTGCCTGACGGTTTTCCATCAGAGAAAGCATCAGTTGAACTGGAACAGAGCCGAATCATTGTTTATGCTCTCTTTCTCAGATAACGGCTTTTAAAGGCATCTTAATTATCTCCCATTCAACAAATATTCATTGTCTCTGAATGTGCAGATTCTCGAATGGGGAATATAAAGATAATCAATGCATACTTTCCCTTACTATGTGTGGGAGTGGTAGAGGAACATGATAAACAAGAAGAGAAGAGGCTAAGCTGACAGTAATATCAGAAACAAAGATATCAACTGTTGGCTCATGTTTTGGTTGCTCTTCCTTCCATGGGCTGCTGGTTTGGACTGGCTGGCTATTGCTTTTATTTTGCTTGTTGGCTTTCTGCTTTCCCGATTGCTAAGGACAGGCTGACTGTAACTTACTGAGGAATGGTCAGACAAAAATAAAGTTTGGCACCAAAGTATAGTGTATTTGTGAGGAAGTATCCAGGATACTTCTTTTGTGAACCATGAGCATTCATCCAGATGCTCTGAGGCAGCTTTGAAGGAGACACCAATAAAAACAGCTGGAAAGGATTTGTATTAATAAACTTTGAAGAGATAATGAAAGGAGATAAGGAAAGATCAAGAATAACTGGCAAAAATGGAAGTGAATATGCTCCTAAATTTTTTGTTTCAGACAATCAGCTTTCATAAGACAACACAGTTGGCTGGGCAGTGGTGGCACACATTTAATCCTAGCACTTGGGAGTCAGAGGCAGGTAGATCTCTGTGAGTTCGAGACCAGCTTGGTCTACAAGAGCAATAGTTCCAGGACAGCCTCCAAAGCCACAAAGAAACCCTGTCTCAAACCCCCCAATACACCAAAAAAAAAAAGACAACAAAGTCTGAGCAAGCCAGTTCAGCTGCATCAGGAAACAACCTTGACAAGCAACTTCCCACCCTAAGGTCATACATTCAGTGTATTGATTTATTGTTTTTCCTCATACTGTAAAAAATGCACAAACCCCATGCATCTATAAGCATACACTGTATCTATCCATATACATACATACTAAGGCTGCTGAATATGTATTTTATGTTATAATGATAATAATGATACACATAAACTATTAAGTACACTGCAGCCATCAAAGAACTGTAAGTACTGTATAACATGTATTATTGGGAAAACATAAGATTGTGTGTGTGTGCATGTGTGTGTACTTGCATGCACCTATATAAAAGTGCATGTGTACATGTATGTGTGTGTATATATGAGCCAGAAGTTGAATTCTGGTGTCTTCCTCAATTTCTCTCCACATTACTTTCAAGACAGGATCTCTCACTGAGCCTGAAGTTTACTGAATAGGTAAGGCTGGCTAGCAAGTGAGCCCCAGGATCCTCTTGTCTCTGCTTCCTTAGTGTTGGCATTACAAATGAGTACTGCCACACTTGGCTTTTTTAACGTGGATGCTAAAGACCAAAATCAAGTCCTCTTGCTTCCATAGGAAGTACTCTACCAACAGAGATATGCCTGCAACATCAGGGTTTGAGAAATGCATAAAGGTTTCCTGCCATTCTTCAGTCCTCTCAAGCTCAGTATTTCCAAATTCCCATGAACAGCCTGAAAGAAGCCTAATTGCACAGGGGCATCATACTAGAATCCCATAAATGACTTACCTGGAATATGGAAAGCAAAAATAAAATTCTAAATGCCATGAAATAGTTGGCCAGTCACACTACTGACAAATAGTATACTGCACAACATCAACCTTCCTTCTTTCCACACCAGCACAGAAAAGAATCCATCAGAAAATCTTTCTTGGTAGTCTGGAGAACACCAAGACAAAGACACAAATATCTATATGTCTGTCTGTCTGTCTAAAACAAAGAGAATTATTGATTCTTAAAGTCCATTTCAAGGCTTGGTACATTTTTTGACGTATCACTCAAAGAGGAATAATTTGACTGGGGATAATTGTAGCAATAAACAATAGTATGTTTAACCAAGATATCACTATAGCAGTTGCCCAGGAAAAAGAGTTGTATTCATCTATCTAGTAACACATCTTCTCCTATGTTTCAAATAGCTTAGGGTGTGATCATATCACTCACAATATGACATACCCAGAAAGCTACCAAACCCAGTGAACACAGGCCTCTTCAACAAGAAATAATGCAAACTGAGAATGAATGTGTTGTGGAATAATCTTTTTGTACACTTTGAAGATGTGTCTTTGCCAAGGTGTCTTCTGATTGCTTTGATAAAGAGCCGAATGGCCAATATCTAGGCAGGTCTTCTGGGCAGAGAGAGAAAAAGGAGAGGGGAATCTATACACAAGAGAGACACCAGGAGATGGGTAACAAGCAAGACATGAACCAATCCAATGGCAGCATGTGGATTAGTAGAAATGGGTTAATATAAGTTATAAGAACTAGCCTAAGCAATAGCCCAAGCTTTCATAATTAATAATAAGTCTCTGTGCCATTTTTATAAGCTAGCAGTCCAAAGAAGAACCCAACTACATATGGCATCCAGTGTGGGGGCTCAGTTATCAAACAGAAAGCCCGAGAAAGCTAAAAAATGTTCTGGACAAGGAGCCAGATATGGCTTTCTAGCCCTACAGTCTCTCAGACGGGCTGGTGTTCGGCCTACAGAGGCACGGCTATGGGCTAATGACTGTTGTATGGAGACATAAGCTAAACTGATCTATGTGGCAATAGCTGACATACAGTTTAAGATTTGTCTCAGATGGTCAGAAAACACTACAGATGTTTAGTTAAGGCAGGCCTAGACACAGAAAACCTCTAAAAAGATATAAGATGTTTAAAAATGTCCTTAGATGCTAAAGAAAAAAATAAGTACACACAGTCATAGAAAAAATAAATAGTTTAAAAGTAATAAAGTCTTTAAAAATGAGACTAAAGTAATAATAAAAAGTAAGACACATAAGGATGGAAAATATAACACAGGGAGTTTGGACCTTATATGGTGCTTTGTTAATTTTGAATTTTTGAATGCTAATGAACAGAGAACATTAGCTGCTGAGACACATTGGATTATGAAAGGGGCTGCTGAATTAAACCAGCCTACACACTTTAGGGATATCTTGGCTTCAAACTGGAAGTTGGAAAATGTATTGATTTGGGGGAAGAAGTTATTCTTTTGTTTTCACAGAAAATGAAAGGCTATGGATTCATTCAAGGTTGTTAGAGAACAGGCTTGATTTGGGAAGACCCCCCTGAAAATTCTGGCTACAGACATAAAGAAATAAACCTAGAAAAACTACAAGACAGGTGACATATATTTTACCTATTCAAACATAAAACAAAAGTCATCTTTAGCTGGTTTATATTCCATGCACAGTTCATGCTTGTGTCAATGCTGGTATGTATGTTACCTTTGAAAGTTTGTGTGTCTACAGAATAAGGGGACCAGACTCCAATGAAAATCAGTGGCCAAAGTGATCCAGCTTCTTGGAGTGCCTCTGTTACAGTTTCCTCAGAGTTCTGCAGCTAGAACAGCTTCAAGGCTGCTGGTTGAGATGGTTCAGCCTCACATAATATTCTAGCCAGGACTGCAGATAAACCTTGCATGTCCTCATTTCACAGAGACTGGACAACAAATGTTACAGCTAGCTCTTCCAGGAATTGACCATTATTCTAATTTTCTCAGGATCCCCCAAAAGTGTCATTTCCCCCCAGACAATAGGAAACATGATGCTCACATTACCAAGAGGTGGGTTATGTGGTTTTTGGTCATTCGCTGGGTTATGGATGTTTATCATTATTTAGGGACTTGGTTACAAATTGTTATTGGTCATGATCATGGAGAAAATTAAACAAAGGAGACTAGATTCAGGGATCACTTTCTGAAGGAAAAGTGGGGGCTATATTATGAAAATAATGGGAGAAAAAGGTGGATTGTTGGGTCTACTTTTGAACAACTATTAGTCTCAAATATTTTATATTGGTATGGATTTTTGTATATTGATACAAATTTAAGGTTATTTTTGTTAGAATATACTCTATATATTTTCTACTCTTGTTTAAGATATTTTTGCATATTGATAAAAATTTAAGGTTATTTTTTTATATATATAATATATATATATATATATGATTCTACTCTTGGTTAAAGTTGTGTACCTATGCAGCTCATTTAACAATGTAACGTAAATTTCTAGTCCCTGAAAGCTATTATAAGCTATTTAGGATAATTAAAATATTAGTAGTTAGTCACCTAAAATAATTAAACTTTTAGTCATGTTAGGTATGCTTTCAAGGTCTTATAGAATTATATTTTAGATATATAGATGGTCTTTAAACACTTCAAAGACCTACAGAATATGACACTTAAAATGTCTTAATAACCATTAGGTTTTGCATGATAGTGAAATATTTCTGCTCCTGGCAGCATCAACCTACTTCAAAAAAGGATGATGGGCATCGAAGAACTTCCATATGGAATTTGCTTTTCTTTTGGCAAACTTAGACAATGGGCAAAGAAAATTGCCCTTGTCTCAACTGCTGACAGTATGCTGTCCAAACTGGATGAGCAGGTCACAAAAGAAAGCAACTGCTGAACTTTGCCAAGACAAGGTAAGACAGTCCTTCAAAATTCCTGCTTTGCATACAAGTCTGTCAGATATTCTAGGACTGTAGACCAATGATAGATATCCCAATGTTGCCAAGGAACCTATTTCTGTCATTTCTATAGCTTTGGAAATTGTCTGTGTCTTGGGTTTCTGATGGGGTTGAAGATTAGATAGTTATAGTTACAGTTTTCATTGCTACCAAATTCAAAAAAGAAACTCACAAAAGAGGTGTGAAGTTTACAAGTGTGAGGGACATAAAAGCTTAAATTGTTTATCTAAGAAAATGTTTTGAGGTTAAAAAAATTAGTTTGGGGCTGGTAATACAAGTTTGGATAGAAAATGATTTAGGTACAAAACTTTGGACTCATCAAGATACGATAGATAATGAAGTATTTTCTCCGAATTTGCCAAATACAAATGGACTGGACATTATAAATGTATTTCTTAACTGATAATTTTTCTTATTGTTTTACTATGTTAAAGTTAAAACCTTCCCTTTTTATTTAGGCAATATCTGGTAACTGTTCTTATCAAATATAGTTTTATTGTGTTAGAGTAAAACCTTCCATTTTTATTTAGACAAAAGGGGGAAATGTTGTGGAATGATTCTACTGTATGCTTTGAAGATGTTTCTTTGCCAAGGTGCCTTCTAATTGCTTTAATAAAGAGCTCAATGGCCAATAGTGAGGCAAGAAAAGGTTGGGTGGAAGTTCCAGGAAGAGAGAGAAGAAAGGGAGAAGAATCTAGGCACAAGAGAGATGCCAAAAGTTGGAGTATAAGCATGGCATGTAGGAGGAGAGGTAACAGCCACCAGCCAAGTAACAGTATGTAGATGAATAGAAATGGGTAGATATAAGTTATAAGAATATAAGTTATAAGCTAGTTAGGAACTAGCTTAAGTTATAGGCTGAGCTTTCATAATTAATAATGAGTCTCCATGTCATTTTTTGTAAGCTGGCTGCACAAAGAAAAAATCTAACTACATTCATGTAAATATTTATAAGTCAGAAGTAGGGTGGTGGCTTGTGTCTATCATCCCAGGACTCTGGGTGAAGCTGAGATGGTAGCTCACTAGTTCAAGGCCAGCCATGGACTTAATGTATGGTATAGAGGCCACCTTTAGTTGTCGTCACTAATATGCAGAGACTAGGATGCAGCTACACATTCTATAGTACACAGCACTTCCCTGCATCAAAGCATTAGCTAGCCTTGAACATCAATAATGAGAAGGTTGAAAATCCTGTCTGGAGCCAGTTTATGCTTTCTTAACCTGGGTTTGCATCCTGCATCCCAAACTTCTGGGAACTCCCTACCCTTTCTTTAATTGTGGGTAGCTCTACATAGTGCAGGATGGTTGTCCACAAGAGGCCCCGTTTCTTCTTACAAATACACCTTGCATACCCAGAAACCCGAGTAGGGCTCAGATATGGCAAGGAGGGTGCATCCTTGATATAAAAAAATATTAACTATACACCAGCACATGCACAGAGACATGGGCCTTAGTTGTATCGTGGGTATATTGCCTCCTAAAGTAATATTTTCAAGTTGCATGTGTTTTTTGTGTCTACCCTAAGCCACTTTGTATACAATTGTATGAATTGTATGCAAATATTCATTTTGTTACTGAAAAATTTTATTCTGAGTTTAACAGGAAATTCAGTCTACATGAAAACCATTTGTTAGCTGCATGGAATTTTCATATGTACCCTGAACTATCTCCTGATCTAGACTGTGAACTTTTGGATACCACAAGATCCAGCCATGATTCGTAAGTTGATGCCACTGATACACCGGCACCCACTGTGACATCAGGGCAGGATGCCCTAGACCACAGGAGTTGCAGACTTGGCAATACTTCAGAATTGTCTGGGTCATGCTGAAGCACTGTTGCTGGCTCCTATCCCCAGGGACTTCCTTCCTTAGATCTAGAATGGGACTGAATAACTGAGAGTCTAACAAGTCCTTTGGTGATGCTGAATCTGTCTGTCTGGGAACAGCAGAGTTTAAACTTTGAACATAGGGCAGCAAATACTTTTGTGGTAAGCAAGATAATAACTATTTTGTGTATTGTGAGTAGTGCTGCAAAGGGCACAGGACAAAATTCTCTTTTAGCTCCAGATTTCAATTCTTTTGGATAAACACCAGGGAGGAGGATTGCCTGATCATATGGCGGTTCTACATTTTTTGTTCTTTGAATGATTGCCACATTATTTTCTGTGGCAGCTGTACCATTTTGCATGGCCAGGAACAGAAAACAAGCACTTCCAGTTTCTCCATTTGTTTCTTGGTTTTGTGTTTGTTTGTTTTCTTCTTTGGTTTTTCAAGACAGGGTTTCTCTGTGTAGCTTTCCTGGAACTAGATTTTGTAGACTAGGCTGGTCTTGAACTCACAGAGATCCACCTGTCTCTGCCTTCCGAGTGCTGGGATTAAAGGGGTGCGCCACCACTCCCAGCTTTTTTTTTCTTTAATAATAGCCATACTGACAGGTATAAAGTGATAGCACATTATACTTTCCATTTATTGTTGCACTATTCACAATAAATGAGATGTGACAATGACTTTAAGTCTCCATCAGTGAGTGGATGATGGATAGAGAAAATGTGGTATGACAAAACAATGGCATACCATTCAGTCTTGAAAAGAAGGAAACCCTGTAATTAGAAAAGAATATAGATAACTTGAAGATATCCTGAGTGAAATACTCCAGCCACAGAAAATCAACTGTTCTTCATGATCTCACTTACATGAAATATGTAAAGTAGTCAGATTCATAGAGTCAAAAATAGAATGTTTGCTGGGTGATGTGGTACATACCTCTAATCCCAGCACTTGGAAGGCAAAGGTGGGAGCATCTTTGCAAGTTCGAGGCCAACCTGGTTATAGAGTTAGTTCCAGGACAGCCAGAGCTGTTACACAGAGAAACCCTGCCTCAAAAAGCCAAAAAGAAAAAAAAAAGTTTGTTGCTGGAGGAAGGGAAGGTCCAGTCAAGCAAGATGAATAAGATCTAGAGATCTGCCATGCAGCATTGAACTCAAATCAACATCAACTGAACAATAAAATACCATTCACTTAAAAGGCCTGTTTTGTTTCGTTTTGTTTGGTTGGTTTTGGTTTTTCAAAACAGAGTTTCTCTATGTAGCCCTGACTCTCCTAGATCTCACTTTATATACCAGACTGCCCTTGAACTCACAGAGGTCATCTGCTCTGCCTCCCAAGTGCTGGGATAAAATTCCTTAGCCACTATCACTCTGCTTAGAAGCCAATTAGAAGGGCAGATCACAGGTTAACTGGTCAAGGCATATAAGGAAAAGGGATACTTTTACAATGATCTATTGTACAATGTTATAATTATAGACAATACTGATGAATCATTTATTTAATATCTGCTTGCAGTTTAGATGTCATGTTAAAAGTTCTTATACCAATTAAAAATGAGCTAAAAAATTTTAAAGTGTTTTAGGCATTTGGAACCATATAATATTTATCACACTGCTCAGCTTTCTCTTTGAACTCTAAACAGCCACAGACAATATATAAGTAAATGGAAGTGACTATGTTCCAGTAACTTTTGTTTGGGGGAAAAATAAACCCACCCAAAACTATCCATAGCCAGCCCTTTGCCTATAAGCAACAGGTGGTTAGACAGGCTCCCAATCTCATTCACCCATGCCATTTTCCTGGGCTACAGGCACAGCAGTCACTGTGCAGTGACCTTCAGCCCCATCTCTGTCAACCATGTGTACACTTAAGGACATCCTCACTGTTAGTGCCCCCTGGGGTATCATGTGGCAGGTGGGGAAGAGAGAAAAGAGTACTAAAAGTAAAAAGAGACATTTGAAAATATTACCAAAGAGATCTTCAAACTTACCAAGATTAAAAACTTCTATTAAAGCTGTTGTTTCCTTCCAGCCCGTTTCCTACTCTTAATCCATAAATCACACACCCTTTCTGGGAAAACAGTTTTTTGAAGGTTTGCTACCTTGAGCATCTTCATAAAGGTTCGGTTTTCAGACATGCTGGGAAATATGTTATACATTGCTGCTCTGACAGGAAGCCAAGCGATCCCCAAAAGAAAGGAGAAGAGCATGTGAGGGGAACATAAAGGAGATGTGTGTCTCTGTCATGGACCCCTCTGCGATGTGTCTGAAGTCCTTCCGGATTTTGACATCTCATCTCTGATCTCTTAAGGAAAAAGGCATTTTTAGTTTCTTCCTTTCAGACAAACTAAAAAATACTTCACTGTTGACTTGTATTTTTGTTTTTCTCCAAGCCACTAAATCTACTAGATAAAGAGTCTTATGTCAGCATCTAGAATTCTGTTGTAATTAGAAAAGGAAGGGCAGGAATGAGGTAAACAGATGAATAATCTACTCGTGTGACCAAAGTGTCACCTGCACAAACACACTGTCTCCGTCTCCGTAAGTAAGTGTCACATTGTTAAAAACCGTTCCATTGCTGTCTGTGTGCTCCCTGCTTCCTGCTTCAATAAAGAATGATAATGCTATCTCCCTATTAGAAATAACCAATTCAACAGCAAAAGAAAAGGTCAAAAAGATTAATAAGATTACCTGGGGCTACAGTACAACTCTGTAATTTCCTTTTCATGACACTGTCACCTGTTAAATTACACATTCTACAAGCTGTGTCGGGCATCTTCTTGAAGTCTGGGTCCCAAATGAATAATAATGCCCTCTGAGCAATAACTGTGAGCGCCAATGCCCTCTGCTCTTTTGATCTGGGATTCTGCACAAATTATTGAAAGGGTTTTCATTCCCCTTAATCTGACAGACACTTTGATCATTCAGTTCCTGACATTAGTACCAGCAGCTGCAGCAGCACGGTGTACTAAGTAATCACTACATCTCCACAATCAGGCAGCAACTTTCTGAAACTAGACAAAACTGTAACCCAGTATTAGCATAATTCAGAGAGCACAATGGACTAAAGAAGGTAGAAACATTTAAAACATTACAATAGCACCTGTGCTTGAAAACATGGGAAACCCTTCAGTGTCCAATACTGCCAGGATAGGAGTGGGTCCCCAGTTCTAATGGCATTCATTATACACAAGTAAGAAAATTCCAGCTCCAGGATCATAGCATAACATTATTTAAGGATGGGTGCTACTACAGAAATATAAAGATAACTTACGTTCAGTCCACAACATTGCAGCTCCTGGTTCCAGGTCCATTAACCTGTAGGAGTCGCGAAGATGAGCACCTGTCTCAGCTTGCTGTGCTGCTGACCCTCTTGGTTTTTTGATTGTCTTTCATTCTCTTTGAAAGAAAGCCTTACTCCAATGATGTGACAGCAGTGGCACTTTGGTGCAGCAGGAGCATACTCAATGGCAAGGTGCAGGGAGCTATAGCTACAGATACACTGCATATAAACAGAGCTCACCTTCTGTGCTTTTGCTATTGGAACATTTTTAATAAGTAATATCCTTCTTCTACATTATAACTGGAATTTTAGCTCTAAGGGGAAATCTCATAAAAATTAGGTTACTGTATAGAATCAGCAATTTTATTCTCAAAGGGTACAACCACATTAAAAATTTTCTAAACTATAAAATCACTTTGCTGGTACCATTTTAACTTTGTTTTATTTCCAGGTGTGTTTCTTCTTAGCAGTGGTATATTGTGGTGATTTCCTGCCAAAGCATTGAAGTCTGAGGTCTGTGTTTTGTAATAGAACATTGATTGCCAACTGCATTGAAGGACTGACCACAAATACAACAGTGTCTCAAAGCCCTATGTTCATTTATTCTCCTCTAATTGAGCTGTATATATACTTGTATATCATAATACAGTGAAGACAAAAAGATCAGTTTTACAAAACATAAGCCACAAGCTGGAACAATCTAAAGAAAGTAATCTAAAGAAAGTAATCTAAAGAAAGTATAGATTTTAAGTATGCTCATTCTTAACTGTGTTTGTTGTCAGCAGATCATAAATAACTGTCCTTTGCTTGTCAAAAATATAAATGTTACAGAAGAACAGAATATACTCTTCCATGTCAAAAAAAAACAAACAAAATTTTTAACTTCTATTAAAGGCATAGAGACAATCAGCAAAAATTGAGTCTATATTCAAAATAACAATATTGTGTTAATATTAAGTTTCTTGGTCTGATCACCTTGTGGCAATTATGTAGAATATATAGCTGCCTGTGTGAATGTGTTCAGAAATATTTAAGAAAAGCACTTTTGACACCATTCTGTCCCTTATATGAAATGGAATTCGTTTTGCATGTGACATAGTCATATCTTTCATGTGCTTTAAATCATCTCTAGGTATTTATTATAAGTACTCTGTAAATCATTGTTATACTGGATTATTTAGGGAACAATGGCAAGAAAGAAGTCTGTACCTGTTTAACACAGATGCAATTCTTTTTATCCAAATATTTAAACCCATGGTTGATTAAATTAGCCTGCTCAGAACTCAGCAATACAAAAGACCAAACCATAGACACAGGAACATGGAAGGGGGGGAGAGACAAAAGGAGAGAGAAATAAAGAGGGAGATTTGGGGAGCAAGAGGCAGTCAGCTACATCTGTACTGTGGACAAGGAAAGCAAAGGACTCGACAACATGTGAACCTTGGAAAATGATATATGCAAATTTTATATTGTTATTTGAACATTTGATTTTTCAAGATAAAAAATAAATGCACAGTTGGTAGCCAATTCTGATGATAGAATAATATTATTAATGTATTTTCTTGTAACTTTACTCTGTTGCATTTTTTATTATGATTGTCTAGACTCTCAAAACAACATTTGTAATGTAAGGTTGGGGCCCATAGCATGCTGTTATGTACAGAAACCCGGAAACTAAAGCTTATTTTTACCTAGAAAATATTGAGTTACCACCCACTGGGGCTGTGAATGATCTCTTTGAGTTTTATTGTGGGAATAAGGGATTTTATGATCCCTGTGACTTACTCAAGAACATTGCCTTCTCCTTACTTCAGCTACCAACCAGTTTTTAGGGAGTATTGGCAGTTCATAAAGCAAAACCCAAAAACACCATCAAGAGGGGGGATGAGGGTTCACAGCAAAGCTTCTGGCACCCAAAGCTTGAGAGCCATCCCTGCTCGAGAAGGTTGAATGTCTCTCTGGGCTGCAGAGGAAGGACAGAGCAAAGATCTGGGAGATAACAGAGAGTTTCCCACAGTGTTTTGAGGCCAGAGCAGAGATCAGATAAACTGTCCATCAAGCTGCATTTGACATAGTTCAGTGAGGGACGTGGTGTGCAAAAAGCAATCAGGCTTCTCATAAACTACTTTCAGAAGGGGGCTTCTCCTACTGTCTGTGGTGCTCATCTGCTGCTACCTGAAGTGACAGTTTATCTGGACAAGGGAATAGTCATCTTTGATAGGCATTATTCCACAGCTGGGCATCCAGAACAGAAACATCCCGTTTGTCTTCTTAACCACCTAAACACAGGCACTCATGCCGCTCCAACCTGCATTTTCACTCTTGTGGCAACATCATGCTTTCTGTCTCTGTACAGCACGGATGCGTGATAGGCTCTGCCTGGAAAGACACTCCTACTGTCTGTAATGGAGACAGATGACGTTAGCCAGCTAGATATGTATCGTGGATACATGTCTTTAATTTACTGCAAAGGGGGCAGAATCTATGCTTCTGGTTTTAACAGACAAGCAAGGGATAAAACAAGTGTGGTTCACCCTGCAAAGGCATGAGCCACCAAGCCTAATCAACTGAGTTCAAAGCCCTGGAACCATGATGGTAAAGTGAGATAACAGACTCTGGTCATTGGTCCTCAAATTTCCACACACCAGCCATGGAAATGCATACCCCCCTACACACACACACACAGAGAGAGAGAGAGAGAGAGAGAGAGAGAGAGAGAGAGAGAGAGAAAGGAGACATAAATGTAAAAAATGAATTAATTGAACAAGGTAAAAGGCTACCAAAATATATAACAATTGGAAATAAAGAGTAAATCATTATATTAATAAATGTGGAATAAGAAAAGTTTTTTGGGTTTTTTTAATTCAATTTTTATTGTTATATACATGAGTACTGTATTTATACCATTTCTACCTCTACCTCTGACCCCTCCCATGGTCCCTCAAATTCAGGACTTCTATAATTATTATTGTAACACACATACACACACACACACACACACACACACACACACACACACACACACACACAAACCCTATTGAGTCTATTTTGTGCTAATCATATGCATATGTTTAGGGCTGACCACTTGGGATTGGCTAATTTACCAGAGTTCATCCCTGTAGAAAACTGGTTCTCCCTTTCTCAGCAGTCTTTGATAGCCTATAGGTCTTAACTTATGGGTGGGGCCTTGAGAAATTCTCACCAGTCATGTTGACATATCAGATGGTATTTTCATTGTTCAGGTCTTATTGTGGTAACCATTTTATTGCAATGTCATGAGTGTAGCCTCTTGGTCATGTCTACAGGTCATCATCTCAACACAGGTGTAGTGGTTTGAATAAGAATGGTCCCTATAGACTTAAGTATTTGAATGCTGGGTTTTCAATTAGAGGAACTGTTTAGAAAGAATTAAGAGGTGTAGCCTTGTTGGAAAAAGTATATCAGTGGAGGAACATTGACATTTCAAAAACTCATGCCAGACTGTCTTTGTTAGGATTTCTAGTGCTCTTAAAAGACACTGGGACTGTGGCAACTCTTAAAAAGAAAAACATTTAATCGGGGCTGGTTTACAGTTTCCAAGGTTTAGTCCGTTATCTTTATGGCAGCATTTGGGCAGACATGGTGCTGGAGAAGGAGCTGAGAATTCTACATCTTGATCCACAGGCAGCAGGAAGCAAACTGTGTCCCACAATGGCCATAGCTTGATCATATGAGACCTCAAAGCCTGCCCCAATATTGACATACTTCCTCTAACAAGGCCACACCTCCTAATAGTGCCACTCCCTATAGCCAATCATTCAAACCAATGTGTCTATGTGGGCCATAGCTATTAAAACCACCACACAGACCCAGTTGCTCCCCCCCTTTCTCTCTGCCTGAAGATCAGTACCTGTCTTTTTCCTGCTATGATGATTATGGATTATTCCTCTAAAACTCTGAGCAAGTCCTCAATTAAATAATCTTTCTTAAGAGTTAGCCTTGGTAATATTGTCTCTTCACAGCAATGTAGCAATAACTATCACAACAGGAACCGAGGTCCTTCCCTGAGTCTTAGGCATAGAGGTTGTATTATTGGTGTATCAATTTGGGTTGGAATCCACAGTCACTCATTATGGGCATTTTGATAAGTTATGGGCTATGTATTAGTCACCATCTGCTGCAAAGAGCTTCTTTGATAAAGAATGTGAGCTATACATATCTATGGGTAAAATGATAGTATGTACAATGCAGTTAGAAATTATACTGATTAAGCAAAGTGGCAGTTCTTCTGTTGAATCTATGACTTTCAACAAATGCTGGTGAAGATGTAGGTAAAGAAGAGCCCTCATTCATTATTGGTGGGACTGAAAACTAAGGCAGCCACTTTAGAAACCAATGTGGCGGATTCCCCAAAAGTTAAAAGTAGATCTACCATATAATGAGGCTATAGCCACTTCTTGGTATATGTCCCAAGGTTCCCTGAGACATCCTTTGTGAATTTGAAAGGAAATCCTATGTAGTAAACCTGATATAACCATCCTAACCCAGGCCCAAAGGTCACAGCTGTAGGGCTCTACCCTCAAACAAGGAGAAAATGTTTGCTAACTGGCCAAGCACAAGCAAATGCTGGAGACTGAGGGACATGTAAAGAAGGAAAATCAGGTCTCCTGGAGGGCTGTGATGGGAAGTCCAGCTGCATGTGGGTTGGGTTAGAGCACTGGGCTGTAAAGCTGGCGATATCGTTACTAGCATCAGAGTGGTGGTCTCAGGCAGTGGCGCCCAAAGAAAAAGAGCTAATTGTCTAGACAACTATGGCACCCTGTTACCTAAAAGGTAGAAGTGCCCAGATAGAGGGTTTATTTTATAAATAGACCTCTGATTACAGTAAAGAACAGACAATCATTTTCTGGGCAATGCTGATAAGAGCCCCTCTCAATTGCAATTATGAGGATACAGCAGAGTGCTTGCTTTCTTCTGACCAAGCATGAGCTGCAAATACTGCACTGGAAAACTGTTTGCTCTTACCAAAGAGCAAGCAAGTGATTTGTCTATTCTTCTAAATTCCTGGTTAGCAGGGGTCAGACTCAGACACCCCAGGGATTCATTGTTGATCTTTTGGGTGCTCTGACAGATGCTGTTAACTGAAAAGAGAGCCTACTATCACAGCTCACTTTTGTTTTGAGGTACTGAAGACTTCAGGTTTCTTTCTTGCAGCTACTCCAAATCGTCATCCATTCTGTTCATCTAATAGGAAGCAGAAGGAAAAGAAGTAGGTACTCAGTTGAGTGAAAACCCTGTAGGAAAGAGCAGCTGAAACAATTATGTGTCTCAGTGGAGGACTCTGTGGTGGGGGTTGCTTACTGTCCAGCTGTACTGAAATGCCTGAGGGACAAAGTCTTTGAGAATGCAAGCTAAGTTTGAGCTAAGAGTGACCATGGCTCTTCTACAGAGCATAGACCCCAGGCTGGTTATTTACTCTACTTTATTGAGGTGGTATTGACATGTAATCACATGAGAAGCACTCCCTAAGAATTTAACAGAAATGCACATCCTCTTGCCTCATTCCAGGCCAGCCCCACCAGAATCTCTGTGGGTGGAATATAGAAATCTGCCTAAATACATCCTTCAGGTGATGCTGGCCACATAAAGCTTGAAGGGACCTGCACTATGAATAACAATCCACCTTGACTCTTCAAATTGACCTGCAAGGTTAGCTATACTAAAATAGTGCCTGCATCAAGTCTTCAACTATTATTCAAACGTTCAAAACTGGAGAGTGAATTCCTTAGAGGACCTCACTCCCCTCCTCTGGGCCATTAGTACGCATCATCCATGGATGCACGCATATATGCAAACTGATAAAAAGCCCCACTCCCTGAAATGGATGTAATTACTTTAGTATGCTGCCTAAGCATTACGCATAATCCCCAGTGAACTTCAACATGCATTTGTGCTTCACCGATTGCCAAAAATGGCCACAAATTATGCAGGATTTTTGTAATGCTTTCATTATTTTATCTATTAAGAGGAGTCTTAGGGGACAGAGGTATAGTTCAGTGGTAAAATGCTTGCTTAGCACATGCAAAGCTCTAAGTTTATTTCCCATCATCTGTTCCCCCCTTTCTCGCTCCCTCTCTCTCTTCTCTCATAGAAAGGAAGGCACTTCTTTGCTTTGTTTTATGTGCATGCATGAGTGTGTTGTGTGTGTGTGTGTGTGTGTGTGTGTGTGTGTGTGTGTGTGTGCATATGTGTGTGTGCAGGTGCACATGCATGTATTGCATGTACAGATGTAGGATAGTTTGACATCAAGGGTCTTCCTTGATAGCTCACCACTTTATTTCAATGTGGAGACAGGGTTTGTTACCAAACCTAGAGTTTACTGATTCCGCTAGACTAGCTAGCCAGTCAGCCCTGGAGATCACCCCATTCCTGCCTCCTCAGCACTGAGATTACAGGTACCATCCCCCATCATGCCCAGCTGCTGAGGCCCTAACACCTGCATAGCAATCACTTTACCAGCAGAACCACTTCTCCATCCCTGGTTTCTCTGCTTCCTTGAATATAAGGTTGAGTTTGGTCACATGACTTGTTTCCATCAATGAGGTGCTATGAAACATGACATAAGCAGAGACTTGGAAAGCACACACACTTTGGAACTTGCTCATTTGTTGCTTTTGGAAACAGGGATGTCTACACTACTAATCAGCGAGAGGAGAAGAGACCATGAGGAAGAGGCCTCAGATGGCTTCTCTGTAATCTCCCTAACCAAAATTAAAAAAAAAAAAAGTTTTATTTAACTTGTGGTTCCCAGCCCCAAATGTTCAGGTGTAAGTATATAACCTGTTGTTACCACAGTAGAAAAAAAAAGTAAAGATGGACTATGGAGTGGGGAAGACAGAGCTCTAGAGAGGGGAATAGCAGGATACTGGTGACATGAAGGGAGAATGGATAAAGGGGGTGGCCTTCAGTTGAGGAGAGAGGAAGAATGACAATACAAAAGGAGAAGAAGGAAGGACGGATAAATAACACTAAGGATATTTGAAAATGCCGTAGGGAATCAGACTATTTTGTTTTTACCCTTTTATACAATGAGTGTGTGTGTATTAGATAATTTCGAGTGATAATGTTCCCTCCAAGAGCCACAGACAATCTAACAAAACCCCCAGTACCAGGCATGAGAAACTTTCTTTCAAGTTGCTGGTCAGGAAAGTCTAAGCAACTCGCAAAGCAATGTAGGATATTGCTGTTGCCCTGGGATGCCTCCCAGAGAGGTTAAAGGTAAGTCCCTATTGTTCAAGACATCATGCACTTTAGACACAGGACTTGGGTGAAGAGTTGGATGTGACCCAAAAACCTCCTTCTGGAGGCCTAGCCCTCCTAATACTGGAAGCTGTCAAGGGAGGAAAGCAATTAGTATTGTTAGCCAGCTGTGATGCCTAGGAACCACAACAATGACCAGCACAGTAAATTATTCCTAAAGGTGCAATATCTTGAGGGCAACCAACAGCCATCTAATTGGACTTAAGACTCTCTCAACAGGAAGGAAATCACCCCTGATACTACAAACCCAGCCAACTACCCACAGCTAATGAGGTCATGGGTCCTAGAGGACAACCTACAATTGCCACTTTCCTAAACGAGTATAATTACTAACTGCATTCTAAATTCTAATCCTTATGAATGCATCTCTCACTCCTCATCCGAGACGCTTCTTTTGAAGCAGATGGAAATCATTACAGAAAGCCCCAAAGAGTCAAATGGTCAGCACAATTCAGAGAACTGACTACAGGGTGCCCAGGCCCAATTGATGCATCTACTACATGCCCCTATAAGTAAGGGTCAGGGAACACTGTGGAAGAGGAAAAGGAAAGATTGAAAGAGCCAGAGGACCAGGAAGTCTGCTACAGTTGTGCTTTCTATAAATGACGGGGAAGCTACACTCTTGAAGTCTCAACATGGTGACTGCCTCAACAAAATCTGAATAATCACATCGCCAGTTGACAAGCCAGTGTGGATGGGGAAAATCTCCTAGATGAAGAGCTGCAGGCAATTTATGGCCACTGATAAAGAGAAAAACAACCTTCTCCAGGGATACCCCCTTAAATTGTTTATCCAATAGAAATGGTCAGTCTATATACAAGCAACACTAAACATATATATGACATGAATTTGATAGGAATATGGAAGGGATGAGAAGAACGAGAGAGTGAAATTATATAAATAAGTTGCATATGAATTTTTTAAGACAGGGTCTCACTCTGTATCCCTGGCTGTCCTGGAATTAGCTCTGTAGACCAGGCTGGCCTCAAACTCACAGAGATATACCTATCTCTTCATTCCAAGTCATACACCACCACTACCTGGCTATATGTGAAATTTTAATGACTTGTTAATTTGAAAAGAAAATTAATTAACCAGTCCTGAGATACCAAGATAAACCAAACAAGAATCAAGAGCAGACTTGCTTAAAATGAACTAAATCAGTGATTGCATCAAACCACTCAGTTTGGGGCTTAGTTTGTAATGTTTACTGTCAATGAAATGGTGACTCCTGGAGGATCATCATCAAGCCAAGATCACTCTAGACTCACCTCACGTTAGTGGTTCATGTCACTTACCAGCTGACTCTGAGGGAGCCTCCACCTACTTTTCATTTAGGCATTGTTCCCAGGTCCCAGTATATTCCATGAATCTGGTAATCCACTCAACTATCACCAAAGGCCATAAAAGAACTAGACCATTTGTTCATGAAGAGACTAGATACCTTCAAAGAAGACAGAAGTAACCTGGTCTACTCTTTCCAGTTTTTCTCACAGGGGACTAATCAATAGAATGTTTGCTCTTAAGCAACTGAAACAAAGTTTATTTCCTGGATAATCCCATGCAGGAGTTAAGGAGGTTTTGTGAGATTTTTACAAAAAACTTTCAGTATGTCTAAGGAAATATATTTCTTGACGAAATGAGACCGGTAAGAGAAAATGGCTGATCATAGTTCTTTTTCCATAATGTATGGTGAGCATGGAATGAGCCACTCAGCCTAAGGTAAGCAGGAGACTTTAAGCTGCAGAGCTGGTGGCAAGGTGGGGTCAGGTTTGACTTGACTCATATCCGTTCATTGATCTCTGCACCCTCATTTGATGATTCCTTTTCCACTTTCAACTCACCCGGCCAGTTCCAGTTCCTTTAGTCCCAGACGTAAGTCCTTATTTTCAGGTTTTCAACTTTTCCAAGAACCATATAACTAAACTAGTGCTCCCATTTACTGTTTTTACCCTTCTTATTTTTTCTTTTATCAAAATGCTTTTCAGTTAAATTGATGGTACTCCAGACTTCGGGAAGTTTCAGAACAGGAACAACGTCTTATCCATCATTGCACATGGCATGTTAGGAAAGCATTTGCCCAGCAGGGCCTTCATAAATACAGATTTATTTCCTATCTCTCCAGCGGAAGCTGGAAGTGGGCAATTGGTGACTTTGCTTCATGTGAATTGCAGATAGGCACTTTGGCTCTTCTGGCTTACTGATTCGGCATCTGTCATTTATAACTGACAGTATTTCATCACCTGCATCATCATGGGCAAAAGATGATGGCTGTGCTTCCAGGCATAGCACTGTCACTCACATCAGGAAAGGAGAAAAGGCGACATCAGCTAGGCTGAAACTTCCTCTCCATGATAGCTCAAGTTTATTGCAAAGGTTGTGAAGGACAAGTCTATTGTAATTTAGGAATGGTCTTGTAGGCTTCCTCTGCTGTAAGAGAGTCTATTATAGCAAAACAAAACAAAACAAAACAAAAAAACAAAACAAAAAAACCAAAACAGCATATTTGTTATGTATTTTGCTCACATATGTGTTGAATAATCTTTCTGTCTGTCTCTCTCACACATAAATACACACACACACACACACAGAGAGAGAGAGAGAGAGAGAGAGAGAGAGAGAGAGAGATGAGAGAGAGAGAGAACATGCCCGTTTAAAGATAATTTGACTTTTAAGAGTTTTTTACTCTGATGTCATGAATACCACATGAAAGTAGCATTTATCCAGGTGGTCAGTTTGTGGCAGTTATGTGATGTTCACAGGTTCACGCATTTAACTTCTTAAGAGGAGGAGATAGTCAGTCATATAAGTGGGATAAATTATGGAATCCATCTAGACTGTAATTGATGGACTGTGTAGAGAGGATGTCTTGAAAATTTTATGTAGGAAACCTTTTTTTTTGTAAATCATGAAGGAAGTTCTGAAAATTAATATCTAATTTTAATAATTTAAATGTGCATTTAACTTTTTCCCATCCAAACTTTTTTAAACTTTATTTTTGAAATTTTTCATATGGTGTATTTCAATCATGTTCTGTCCCCATAGTTTTATGACTAAAAACACTGGGCTTCAGAAAGTGCATATTATCTGCTCTGCGATAGAGCTTTCCCATCTGGAACCTGTATGCCAGTTACATGTACTTGAGGAAAGAGTCTGTCCCCAGTGAGGCTGCTCTTCAAAAAAGTTCCACAATGGAATGGTTGAGAATGACTCTTCTTTGCCTGTAAGCTGGTATCATGGGCCCTGAGTCCAGTAGCATGCATTCCGCTTTTGTTTCTGAACTCTTCTTTCAGCTAAGCCCTTTCTCTTTTCTTGGAGAGAAATGGGTAAGGGGATCGAAAAGGCCAGCTGTGTTAGTCTAGTTGAAATCCCCTTACATGGAAACATGGAGTTAAGGGAGTGGTCATCTCCTTCATCCAGCACAAAGCACAAGATGAAAGTGCTTTTGAAAGGGGGAGCTCATGGACCCCAGACTGACAGCCAGGAAACCAGCATAGGACTAAACCTGGGCCCCTGAATGTGGGTGTCAGTTAGGAGGCCTGGGCATTCTATGGGGCCTCTGTGAGTTCAATGCCAGCCTGGTCTACAAGAGCTAGTTCCAGGACAGCCTCCAAAGCCACAGAGAAACCCTGTCTTAAAAAACATAAAACAAAACAAAACAAAAAAACAACAAAGGATCCCTCGTGGAAGGCTTCGCCCTCCCTGGGGAGCAGAAAGAGGATGGGATGGGGGTCGGTGGGGGTCAGGGGAGGAGGGAAGGGAAAGGGAACTGAGATTGACATGTAAAATAAGATTGTTTCTAATTTAAATTTAAAAAGAGAGGAGGAAATAAAAATGTTTTTGAGGATTGGCATTAACTCTTTGATACACCATGTTCACAAGACACTGGGTTCCCCTCCTAGAACCAGAAAAACTAACAAACAAATAAAGCTATCAGTGAAAGTGCTTCATTCCTCCCTCATTGGCTATTTTATTTTAGTACCTGCTATTATGCAGGTATAAGGGGCTTATATGTTGAGGGACTCTGTGGTAACTATGATAAAGAATGAAGGCCTGGCTTGGTGGAGCAAGCCTGTAATCCCAGCACTCAGGAGGCAGAGACCATCGGATTTCTGTGAGTTCCAGGCCAGCCTCATCTACAGAGCCAGTTTCAGGATAGCCAGGGCTACACAGAGAAACCCTGTCTCACAAAAAAAGACAGAGAGATGGAGAGAGAGAGAGAGAGAGAGAGAGAGAGAGAGAGAGAGAGAGAGAGAGGAGGGAGAGGGGGAGGGAGGAAGGAAGAAAGGAAGGAAGGAAGGAAAAAGGAAGGAAGGAAGCAGAAACATTAAAGGAAACGAGGAAAAGAAACAATGTGAGAGACTCTTAGGAAAGAAGTACTGGCCATGAATTTGGTGCCGACCTCTGATGAGAATAGGATGCTTTTCAACCTTTCGAGTAACCCGGTCATTCTGAAGGATTAGAGGAAATAAGGGAACTTTTCCAGTAAAGAGAAACTTGGTGATGAGAGCAAAGGAGAAGGACATAACTGGAAGCCAGGTTGTGGGAGGACAGACACTATAAGATGGACAGGAAAGCACCATGGACAGGATCGGTGTGAATCCTAAGTCTTAAACTGAAATTCTCCCTGCTGGCACTGATGGAGGTTTTGCAAATTCAGCACTGAACTTAAAACAGTTTTTGAGCAGAGTGCATTTTGCTAGCCATACTTCCCAAATTTCAGCACAGAAAACTCTTTTGAGTTGCCTGTTTGTTTCCTTTTAGCAGTGATTGTATATCCCGGCCTATTACTAAGAAAGAATTCAAACATGTCTCCTCACCCATCACTGTCCCTACAGTCCCAACAATATTTCCAAGCAACCAGCTCCAGTTTTCTATTTCCACTAAGCCAGTGGTTCTCAACCTTCCTGCAACCCTTTAATACAGTTCCTCATGTTGGTGTGACCCCCAAACATAAAATTGTCATTGCTACTTCATAACTGTAATGTTGCTATTGTCATTAATCATAATGTAAATATCTGATATGTAGGAAATCTGATGTGACCCCTTTGAAAGGGTTGTTCAACCCCCAAAGAGGTTGTGACCCACAGCTTGAGAACCACTGCTCCAAGTGGTGAACAATAACACATTGCTTCTGTGTGCATTAGAACAAGTTCCTGCCCTTCCCCAACCCTCACCTGAAATTCCCCATAGTGGCCCTTGGCGAGAGAGGGAGCTTCAAAATGCCTTAAACTGGACAGTTTATAATCTACAGAAATTAGTTCCCTGTGTCTTTGAAAATTGGAAAGTCTGAGATCATGGCAGTAGCTGGTTCTCTGTCTGGAGAGAGCTGGCCTTTGGTTTGCAGATGCAGCTTTTTCACTGACCTCACAAGATAAAAAGAAGCAGGGAGTTCTCTAAGGCCTCCTTTAAATGGGAACTATCCTTGTTCTTGAGAGAGGAGCCAGTCACTTTCCAAGGCCCCAACTTTTATTAATGCCATCTAATTTTAAAGTGTTTTGTTTTTATTTGTTTTTAACCTGTAAATTTCCACTTACAACATATAAGAAAGATACTCCATTTTCTGGATGTGGGAAGAGTAGGATTTTCTCATTTGTGTTTGTCAGTCTTTTGCAATTACTAGCAAATATCTGAAATAACCAACTTATAAAGAGAAAAGATGTGTTAGCTCATGGTTTCAGAGGATCCAGTTCATGACTGATTAGCATGTTGCTTTTAGGCCTCCAGTGTGTTTGCACACCACAGAGGAGTCAAACCCCTCATGTCATGGCTGGAAAGAAAAAGAGGGAAGGAAGGAAGAAGTCAGATTCCAACTGACCTCCCAACCACTTCTGAGCCCCTGTGCCCAACGTTTTCTAATAATGCCATTCTGGAGAACCAATGGTTAACACATGAGTCTCTGATGGATACTTAAGATCCAAAGTATGGCAACATCCATGAACAAAACCTCCACCAAGGTCAGAATTTCAATTATGAAATAGAACAATAAGTCATTTGGAAAACATTTCAGCCTAAGAAGATAAAGATGGCAGACAGTTGTACTGTGTACTACTGTGGACAAAAGTTGTTTTAGTTACTTTATCCTTTTCCTTTTAGCTGAGCTTGTTCAATGTGGCCAATAAGAAAAATACAGATGGAAAATGGAAAGGCGGCTAGGGTTTTGTTTCTTAAGTGGTAATTTTCCCTGAGAAATCCTGTTCTTGATGCCAGTTGATCTGTTTCCATTTATTTCTTGATGGTGTTGCTCTTGGTGTAAAGTTAATGGCGTGAAGTACATTAAAGAAATACAACCCAGATTTCTGTTCACAGTTTCTAAAACAATCTGCAGGACAGCTGGAACCATTAGAGAGACCCCCTTTTAATTTTTTATTTTAATGAGTTTTCTGTTCTATGTAGGGCTTGCTAGATAATTGGTTATACTATTCTCATTCACAACTGTGAGACTGATACCTCCTCATGTTAATCGGAATCCATTTTTTTCCTGCTACCCTCCCTTGCCATTTCAGAGATGTATACATATGCTCTTTGTACAGAAGACAACTAAAACTAAAGCTTGCCCAAAGTATGGAGTGAGAGCCCAAGCTTGCTCTAATATCTTTAGGAACCAGTGACTTTGTTACCTAGGTATGTACCAAGCAAGTAAAAAATGGATCTCTTGACAAATAGGCCAAGACATCCTTCACTGAATATATACAAAACTCACACTGTTTCTAAACAGGAGGACACACAGACCACTTGGCACTGACAGCAGATGACTAACCACAGCCCTCTTCTGAGTAATGAGATGGCTGTTTCTTCACCAACAGTACATTTAGTTGATTCTCTGTTGACCTTCCAGCCTCCTAGAGAAGAACTAATCTCAGATAATCCAGCTTCGGGCCAACATCTAGCCCAGAGTCGACCTTATTTTCTTACACTCATTAGAACTATGTGTCTCACACCACTTATATACTGAATCCTAACCTCTGAGCTGATAGTATTAAGAAGCTGAGCCTTCTGGGAGGTGATTGGATTCTGACATTAATTTCTTTATAAAAAAAATGAGCTCCAGGAAGTTCATTCACCCTCATGTGAACACATAACCAGAAGGTGCTAGCTACTAGGAATAGTCCCCCACCAGATACTACATCTTTGGGCACAAGTAGACCTGGTTTTGTTTGACTCAAATACATCCTGGCGGTAACAAGCTTTAGTAGTAGGCTCTGAATTAAGGCTTTATCGATTTTCTTTTTTAAAATTTTGCTAACTTTTGTGAGCATCTTCCCTTCCAAACCCTTTCTAGCTCAATTGTATGCCATCATTCTCTTGTCATCCCCCTACCAGTCCCTAGTCCCTAGTCCCTTTAATACTTCTACCATTGCAGACTTTTCATCCACTAATCTTTTCCATCATCTATAAAAATGGTTACAGTTATATTGAAAGTGTTAGGCACAGCATGGTCTACAAAGCAAAAACCTTTAATCCCAGCACTCAGGAGGCAAAGGTAGGCAGATCTCTGAGTCCAAGGCCAGCATGGTCTACAAAGCAAATTCTGGGACAGCCAGGAGTGTTACACAGAGAAACTCTGTCTCAAAAAAAAAAAAAAAAAGAAAAAAAAGAAAACGGTTGAGGTTACTAGCTCCCACCATTATTTAAAGAACGTGTTTATTATTAAATAAGTAAAATGCTAAACATGTGCTAAAAAATTGAAGATAGAGTACCATCCCCTCCATACCTAACACCTTATGTCAACAATCTTCTGTAACACTAACACTAACTCCTGGGTTCTGGCGCCACTTTAGGGCTCCCAAATAACACACAGAGTCTTATATGAGTTACAATGCTGCTGGCCAATGACTAGGATTTCTTATTTGCTAATTATTTATCAGTCTTAATTATCAGTCTTAATTATCAACCATAACTATTAATCTATATATTTTTATAAGGACTTAATCTTACCGAGGATGCCGGCCTTATGCGTCCTCTCCTCCTAGGATCCCATGGCGACTCTCTCCCTTTCCTACATTTCCCAGAATCCTCCTTCTCTCCTAGTCCCACCTAACTTGCTTCCCTATTGGCTTTATTTATCAACCAATAAGACAAACATACATAGAAGGACCTCCCCCATCAATCTTCAGCTCATTTAAATCTGCATTTGTCCCTTGTCTGAAACTTGAAAAATGATTTTTGAAGCTAATGCCAGAGACATACGACATTATTTTTGTTATATTACTTTACTCATAAGTGAATCCATATGTATTTCTAGAACATGAGGAATTTCCCCCAATGTATCACACTTAAACATGTCAATAGTTAATACCTCCAACATGCTGACAGCTTTGGCTTTCTCACAGTGTTTCTAACTTGCTTTCAGGAGTGAAGATCCAAAAAAAGCTGGTCATGATACTGTCAACCTGACACTATCTGTATCCCACTTGGGAGGCAGAGATAGGAGAACTTCAAATTCAAGGCCAGCCCAGATAACTTAATGCTGCCTCAAATATATTTTCAGAAGGGTGGAGGCAACTGGAGAGATGCCTCAATGATTAAGCACACTGGCTGCTCTTCCAGAGAACTTGGGTTTGATTCCCAGCATTCCACACAGCAGCCCACATGTGTTGGCAACTCCAGTTCCGGGAAATCTGATACCCTCAGCTATCCTGCTTGGGCACTGCACACATGTAATAGACATACATGCAAGCAAAATGCTTTTCATTTTTGTATGCTTATGGTTTAGCAGACTCAGTAGTACATAGCAGCTACTCAATAGTTAGGATCTAGGCCACTTACCAACAGGTATCAGGTACAAGTTTAAGAGCCTGTGTGAGAGTGGGTAATGTGGTTCAGCAGTAGAGCACTTGCCTACCAGGCACAATGCCCTGTGCTCAATCATCAGCATGGACATAAACATGAGTTCCATGTATATTAATTCACAGACTCTTCTTTAGAGCATCCCTGTACATTAAGAATCATCACTCTCACGTTACAGGACAATAAACTAAGGCATAAAGTGGCCACATAGCTAAAAGTTTCCTCAGCTAGAAAGAGAGACAATATGGATCTCAGCCTTAATCCCAGCACTTAGAAAGCAGAGGTGGGAGGATCTCTGTAAATTCTATATAGTGAGCTCTGGTTTATATAGTGAGTTTAGGACTGTCAGAAGAGGGAGAAGGAGAGAGAGAAAGAGGAGGAGAGGAAGAGAGCAAGAGTGACATTAGAGGAGAAGTATCTGGAAAAAAACCCATTGAATCTCAAAACATAGTCTCAATAATAGCAGAGATTTCACCATCAGGACTCACAGCAGCAGTCTTTGGGAGAAAGGCTCTGTCAACTGTTGTGAATTGTCCTGCTAAGAGGCAAAGCTGGGGTGGGAAAGACCATTGTCTAAGATAGCTGAAAAAGATTTTTTTAAAGTCCTGATTACAATCTGATTATAATGGTAAACTATGACAAATATTAATCTTCCCCCGTGTCTAGATATTTTTATTGTTGAGTGCTTATTGGTGTCTGTTTTATTTTAATAGAAAGCCTTAGATTGCTAGAACTGGAAAAGAAAGATGAAAACATGGACATCCATAAGCTCACTGAGGATAAATGAAAAATCTTGATGCTGGGCCTTAAGCAATCAGACAAGGCCTGGCTATCCTCCAAGAACTTTTCATCCTCATGCCTGGGTGATATAAATTATACCATCATTTTCAGGGACCATTTGCTATAGAAAAGCAAATTAACCCAGTAATTTTTAAATTATACTTCTGAGGCTTCACAGAGTCATATATTCAGTCTGGTTATATTTTGGTCCTAAGGCCTTTAGATTTTACTGAGTCATCTTAGATTTTACTTCAATTGCTGCTTGATTTGCAAGGAAGTTCCACGAATTTTGCAGACTTGAAGCCTCTATTGATGGAAGCTAGGAATAGGAGCAGGCAAGTTTTAACTACCTCTTAATTTTCCCATCACTGTATGTTCTGCATGTCAGTGTTAGAGCTGCTTGAACCACACTGACTCTGAATATTATATAGATTTTAAGACCTTGGAATATTTGGTTTTATTAGCTGAGCTATATTCATTTTCACAGAAAGACAAATGACAAGTTCTGTCATGATTGACTATTTGATAACATTATTTGATGGCGATTTGTTGAAAATATAGTATTTGGATTAATGCTGAATGGCTTTTAAAATTAACATGTTTCACATAAAATGAAAACTATTCCTTGACTGCTTAGCTTAGCTAGGCATCTTTTTTTTTTGTATTTTAATAGAAGGTCTTACACTGCTTCTGTATGGTTCTTTTTCTTTTTTTCTCTTTGAGTCATTCATTCACTTATCTACCTATCCTTTCATTCATTTATTTACTGGGTGAACACTCACAGAGCACTATATACCTCAAACACTCCATTAGAGGATATCAACAAACTAGGGGGAATCCTCTATTCCACTTCCCAGCAATCCACCTGGGCGAGCCCATACCACCCCACCCAGGGCCAGTAAAAGTTATTGTTTTCTGCCATTAAGGGTGAGCTGTTTTAATTCCAAATTTTCACATCATCAGAATACTGACCATCATAGTAGGGGATCGGTAACCAGGATGTAAACAGATGTAAACCGCAACTGCTTTGTCAAAACAGAGCACACTTTAGATTTTTGCAGAATATTTGATTGCATTGTGACACTCTGAGACTGTTAATAAAGGTAACCTTGAATCAGAGTGGAGTCAGTGACTAGCTGACCTGAATTAGTCATAGAGATTTTGGAGGACCCTGGATAGAGAGGCACAGGAAGGAGTAGGGTGAAGCTTAGGAAGATTCTCCGGCCTTTTTGATCTGGGAAATGTGAAGAGAGGATCAGCAGGTCGTTCCTCTGCAGCTTTCTTGATCTGTCAGGTTTTGACCCCAATATCTGATTCCCAGGTTTTTATTGAAAATAGAGCAATTAGATATGCAACAAACAGAGCAGCAAACTTTAGGATCAGCTTTATTTTGCCATTAGCCTTACCTTTTTACATAAACTAGAATTGACTTCAAAGCACACATTCTGATTCCCATTAATATGTGAAAACAATGCAGTCCAGGGGTTAAATCAGGTTTTAGAGTCAGAGCATTTGCTTTCAAAAATGTTGTTATTTTCAAGTATGGAACCTTGGACATGTGCCAACTACAGTGGTCTGTCTTTTAAAACAGGGGAGCTTTGAGAATGCATTTGCAGTAAGCCATAGAGTGGGAGAGTTCACAAAGCTTTAGTCCATTGCTTAGAAAACATTGTCTGATGAATATTTGCCATGGTTGTATTGGGTATCTGAACCAAGCAAATTCAGGCCCCAGGGCCAAATATCTATGGATTTTTAGTCCAGGTGATATATACATGAAGGAGCCACTGGACTTGGGCAGCATCTGAGGCAGAGAAGCAGTCCTCAGATAAGATGCAAGCTTGATACAATAGGCTGAAAGTGTTATTCAGTGATGCCTAAATTATCCTGAGGTAATAACTGATGGTGTATAGCATGTTTTCATTACATATTTTATTAGATAAAATCACGGTGGCTCAAGCTGGAAATTGCTTTAGGTTACATTCTTTTGGCATTAGATTTTCTTCTTGTGCTTCACATCTTTGAGAACTATATCAAAATTTTCATATTCTGGGAACAATCTTGTAAGGCCCCAGGTTTAACACTCAGTACTGCAAAAGAAAAATGAGAAATGAAATAACACTAAAATTACTGGGCTACAGTAGCCAAAAAGCAAGCTTAGTACATTTTGGGATTTTCCCAGATCTATGAACTCTAAAAAAAATATTTATTTATTTTCATTTGATGTACATTGGTGTTCTGTCTGCATGTATGTCTGTGAGATGGTGTCGGATCCCCTGGAACTGGAGTTACAGACAGTTGTGAGCTGTCATGTTGGTACTGGGAATTGAACCCAGGTCTTCTGGAAGAGCAGCCTGTGCTCTTAACCACTGAGATATCTAATCAGCCTCCCAAATCTATGAACTTTGATGAATTAGGTCTTTGTTCCTATTTTGGCAGGTGTTGCTGCCTGTGTGCTGGCAAGCCTGTGTGCTACAAGGCCTGAATGGTAATTCCATCACAGTGTCAGTTGTGCTAATGTCTGGGGACCTACTAAGTAAGGTCTGGGGCCAATTACAGCATGTGTGTATCTGATATTTGTGCTTCTGTGATCGAGAGTGTGAAAATGTCCACATGTCCAAATGTGGGCAGAGAGATCAGGACAACCTCTAGCTCTGATGATGGTCATTGGCTTTCTAAACCTTGTTTGAGGCAGGTTCTTTGTTCATTTTTAGTTTGGGAGGTATGTAATCAGTCTAACTGACCTCCAAACTTCCAGGGGTTCTTCTGCTTCTGGTTCCCTTCTCAGTATAGAAGCACTAGACTTGAGGTACATAACACTCACTCAGCTTTATGTGGGTTCTAGAAATTCAAACTTAGGTTCTCACATTTTCAAGGCCAGTGAGGCCTCCCTCCAACCCCACAGTCTCTAAGTGTTTAAAGATAAGTCTAAGTGGGTACATTTTTTAAAATAAAACTTTTGATTGGTGAACCATTTCAAACCTCTTTGAATGAATGAATATCAAGTCAAAAAGTGTGCAGAGAAACACCTTTTCCATCAATGGTACACATCAGGTGGTACCACCTGCATTGCATCCTTTGTCCAGCAGCACAGTAACAGCCCTCATTCTCTCCATACTGGACTCAGAGCATAAATATATTTGTTTTTAGGATTAGATACATAGGATGCCATCTTTCTTCCACTAAATCCTGCAGTGTTCCAGCCCAAGAAAACGACAGTAGATATTGTATGAAGTTTGCTTCTCAGATTTGATCAAAACATAAGATCCTTCCACATGCCAAGAGGATGGCAGATGAGGACCTAGATGTTATGGTTGAAGAAAATGAAGGAAAGATAGCTTTAGAAGATAGAATGTATACATATGACAAGAAATGTAGTTTATAGCTTACATATTAGTTACATTTTGGTAGCTATGACCAAATACCTGGTGGACACAAGTTAAAGAAGAAAATTATTTATTTAAATTCACAATGTCAGAGATCATTCCACCTGGCAGGGAGCTCATGGCAGAACAAAGTAACCTACCTATGGTAGCTAGGAAGCAGAGACTAGGCAAACAGGAAGACATAGACAGAGCAAGACATAGCCACTAAAAACATACTGCAAAGACCTACTTCCTCCAGTAGGCCCCACCTCTTACTGTTCTCCATTTCTCAATAATGCATCATCTTAGAAGACCTGAAATGGTTAATCTGATGACTAGATCAGAACCCTCCTGATAGAATCCTCTTTGGAGCACACTCCCAGACTGATATCCCAGACAGTTCTCTGTCCAAGCAAGTCGACAATCAAGATTGACCATCACAGTCTGTGTTTCCACATTCCAGTTTAGGGAGAACAATAAAGGAAACAAATGTATATATTACAGAATTGAACTGTTGAAATATTCTTAATTATATTATTAGTCACTGTATTGTTTTATTAATGTAAAAATGGCAACATAGGCAGCACACCATCACTCATATGAGCATCCTCTTGTGCATTCTGAAGGGAGCATCCATCACGTCCATGTAAACTCCTATAAAAGGCACAATTTGTTTCTTTTTGAAAGGTTACATAATAGTCAGTAAACAAAACTTTCTGGTGAGTGTTCTTCATTTGCTTCAGTGATGTAAGTAGGTGTCTTGTTTTGTAATTTACCAAAAAAAGGTCACCATTGATAGTTAAACTGTAAAGAGCACTTTGTGGATGTTTAAGAATGATTGTGGAAGTATTACCAAAGCCCTTCAGATGCAACCCATGTCTTTCTTTTCTGTGGCAAGAAGCTTTGAGCATTGAGAGTGAGTACCCCTTAGCCTGCACCCTTGTTAGAGCTTACATCTTTGTGCTAGGTGAGAAAAACAGATACCTAATGAGCTGTGTTTCAGAAGCACAAGCACAGGCTCCCCAAATCTGAGCAGGGTTGAATGTCCCTTTATTAGGGAAGAATTTTGCTCTGAATTAACGCTACCATTTTAAAGGAATGTTATTCCCTTTGATGTCAGTGATTAAAGACATATTCACCCCCTGAAGCCACATCATCTTTCTTTTTTAACTTCTCAATAATTTAAATGTAAAGTACCAAGCAGTCTAGCTACTGAATAATGCTCACAGAATTATGCCTTACAACACACCCCTGCAGTCCTCCACTCTAAAAGACACGTTTTGGACATTTTGTTTTAATACCAGTACCCAGCTCCATACCTAGGAGAATAACACATGTAATTTAGTGTTACTCTATTGAATTCATCCAAACAAGCAGGACAAATCTAATAAGGTATGAGAAAATCATGATCAGTCAGCCATCAGGGGATCCCAGAGGCTGAACTCCACTGGAGTTCAACGAATGTTAAGATTTCAGTTTTGTATTCTTGAATAAATATTAATATCTACTTAAAACTTAGTTTCACTCAATTAGAGGCCAACCATGGCTTGAAAACATGTTAGAGACACAGACGTGTAAAGAAAATATGGTAAAGTAAATTTTATAATAAATAATACTGTTAGAGTAAAAAGGGTTTGAAGCCAGATAAGGGTGTAACTAAACACCGAACCATCCCCTAGAGTGTTAACTCAGGCCCTCTCGCTTTCTACAAAGGTTCTCATCACAAAATAACATCTCAGGAGACTGATCCTGTTACAGCAGGGTTTTGTGGCTGAGATTTCAGGGCAGATTTACCTGGCATTATTCCCTCACCTAACTGACTATAATAACATCTCTCTAATTCAACACCGTGGGCAAATTAAACCTCCAGATAACAGAATCTTCTCCCTTTCACCTGCTCTTTTCTTTCTTTCTTAGCCATGTGTCTCTACTTGCAGATAAATGGTCCATCAGCACTGAGAAGAGTGAAAGTTGAGCACTTTGAATAGTCTGTAATGACTCCTTGTCTTTTAGCATCTTGTCTTCTAAACTTTAAAATCTTGGCCCCAGCCATGCAAATAGGTATTTTACCACTCAGTGTCTTTACTTAGACTGGCCTATCTCACTGAAGTAATTTCTACTCACTCCCTTTATCAAATCAAGGCATCCTAAGAGCCCCCAATACACACTCACAGTGCAAACCCAAAGATAGATGGGACTTGAAGGCCAGGAAGCTACTTTCTTTTTTTATTATTTTAAAAATGTTTAAGACTATCCATTTATTATTTTAATAATATGTAACATCTCTGACTGATGCATTTTTAAACCCATTTTCTTTGTTTTCCTTTCTCCTTTTTTAAAAAATTTAAATTAGAAACAATCTTGGTTTTTGTAATGACTCTAAAAATCCCTAAGACTTCAAAACCAGAGAAATAGTCTGATTAGATTGGAACACACAGCTGAAAGCAAGCACCAGCTGAGAAGGTCTGAGGTTTTTTGTTTTTTGTTTTCCCTGTAGGATAATTTTGATTTGTGAATTCTTTAGCATTTATTTTGTTTTCTCAGAAATAATTTGTATATCCCCAATTCTAGAGTCTGTCCTGAATGGTTATAAGTTAGAGAATAAATGGTGTCCAGATGACTAAGCAAATAGTTCTCCTCCTCCTCTTTCTTTTTCTTCTTCTCCATTTTCATTAATTTTGTCATTTAATCCTTTTGTTAATTTGACAGCTTAATACATGTTCTTATTGAATGTTAGTCATTTTCAATCCCTGCATTCTTGATAAACCTCTTCCAACTTCTGTTGAATCACTTCTTTCTAACAAGTCCCCTTTCTCATTTCACGTATCTGTGTATGTCCCACTGAGTTTAATTAGGTGGCTTACATGAGAATGGATGTGGATTATTTAATAGAGCATAGATAATTTATCAGTGGCTGCACCACTGAAGAAAATGACACACACTCCAAGAAATCATTAACTACTAATAGTCTCTGGGGAGTGGGGTGGCATCTCATAAACCCCCCTCTCATCCATGAGGAGTTGTTAATGGGCTCAAGCTTGTGCAGGTTTTGTACAGATAGCCACAACTGCAGTGAGTTCAGGAGTGCAAGTGCCATAACATGTTTAAAGACATCATTTTGCAGCATCCTCCCACATCTCTAACCCTTATACTCTATCTGCAGTGTTCCCTGAGCCTTGGTGGGGGTGATAGAGAAGTCCTGCTTAGGACATAGCACTCAACACTTGCTTATTCACAATACTTTGGCCAGTTATGAGTCCCTGCATTAACTGCTACCACTGTAAAAAAGAAAGTTCTCTGATGAAAGCTGAGAGCAGCACTCATCTATGCCTATATCTTAAATTTACAACTTGGATTAACACACAGAGACTTAAATTAGGTACAATGCTGCTGGCCAATGACTAGGATTTCTTATCTCCTAGCTCAGTCTTAATTACCAACCATAATTATTAATCTATATATTTTATAAGAACTTACCTTATAGAGGATGCCGGCCTTGTGCCCATACTTAGTTTCTCTCTCTCTCTGTTTCTCTCTCTTAGTTTCTCTCTCTCTTACTTTCTCCCTCTCAGTTTTTGTCTCTCAGTTTCTGTCTCTCAGTTTCTCTCTCTCTCTTTCTCTCTCTCAGTTTCTCCCTCTCTCAGTTTCTCTCTCTCAGTTTTTGTCTCTCAGTTTCTGTCTCTCAGTTTCTCTCTCTCTCTCTCTCTCTCTCTCTCTCTCTCTCTCTCTCTCTCTCTCTCTCTCTCTCTCTCCTTTCTGCCTGAGATCAATATGTAAAGCTCTCAGCTACTGCTGCAGGGTCACATCTGCCCTTGTGCCACCCTGCTTCCTGCCTTGATGATCATGAACTATAGCCCTCTGAAACTGTAAGCAAGTTCCCATGTAAACCCTTGCGTTTGTATGAGTTGCATACATGAGTTACATCATGGTCACGATGTCTTTTCACAGCAATAGAAAAGTAAGACACCTCCCTTAAGATGTTTATGCAGGCATCTGTCATGGGACCCAAATGTCACTAATACATTTGCCGAAAAGACTACTTTGAGCCAATGCTCTCAAATTTTCATGTGCTTAAGAATCTCATGGGAAATGTTAAGAATATGAATTCTGATTCAGCTGGATGAAGACACAAGAGTCTACATCTTTAAGAAGTTTCCAGGTGCTGTTGATGCTGCTGGTCTATGGATCACATTTTATGAGAAAAGAAAAATAGGTCAAGATGTTCTGTTTGGAAAATCTTAACTATGAAGAAACTCAAGAAACTTTAAATGCTTGTAGATTAAAATCATTTTTTGGCATGCTCTTACAATCCCATAATCTCAGCATTCAAGAGGTGAAGCATGAGGACCATAAGTGTAAGGTCAGCCTAGACTCTGAGCTAATAAGACCCCACTTCAAAAACAATGCCTTTGTGGAATCCTTGTGATAGCACCACAGTACATGTATATGTTGTGGTCATTCGGTGGCATTTATCCACAAATTCAACCTCATAGCACCCTGTGGCCTTCAGGTAAGTGCCAAACATCTGAAAGCATCTCTTTGAGGGACAACAGCCACTCACTAGTGATCTTCTATGGGCTCACTGCATGTCACAATTGTAGCTATGAGTGTATCTATTTGCTAAAACCCAAATCATCCAAGGGTTCTCTGACTCACAAGGTAAGAGAAGCCTCCAATTCTGGAATCAGGAGTCTGCTGTCAAGCTGTGTAGAAACACAATACAAAGTAGGGCTGTGTGCACATACAATGAAGGTATGCTGCCAGAAGACCTACAGGAGACTGCAGGAGTAAAGCAGGAGAGGGAAGCAGGAGGCAAGCAAGTATGTAATCTCAAAAAACACCTTAACCCCATAGCCTTATTCTCGTCCTTGGGGCTGTGAAGTACCAGCTACACTGTGGGTTTGCCAAACCTTGGGGCAAAGGATTAGGCATAAGTGTATGCCTCCTATTCATTAGACAATGACGGTAGGCCTAAGGTACAGACATCATGTCAGGCATCTCCAGGCTAGCTGATTTCCCTCAGCCAAGGTCCATGTTCTAAGGAAAGGCATACCATCAACAACAGCTTTCATTGCTGCTAAATGGACAAGCATACAGGATGATAAATGGGTCTGAGCAGGAAAACATTATTGCCTCCTGGGAATACAAAGTGACACATCAGTGTTCATGGATGGCTTGAAATGAAGACATCTTTCCCTGGTGGACAAACAAACCCTTTCTCCATACAGGGCACTTAGGAGGGGTATGGAATAAAGCTGTGTGTATGTAGAGACACTGGGAGAGAAGGCAACTGCTGGCCTGGGGTCAGGCAGGAGAAATATGGACATATTTAGGACTCAGGCACAAATCACTAGCTCGTACAGAAGGCTCTAGGTAGGAACGAAGCATGGAGCAATAGGTGGAAGTCCTAGGCAGCTGAGTAGCCTCACAACATGGTTTCTGTTCTACAAACCCTTCAAGAGAAAGCTTGGCAGCATAGGGCTAATGCTACGGGTTTCCCTTCCCTTTTCTGCAGGCTGCACATTCTCCAAGTTTGTACTCTCCCAGGAAATCAAAGAGGCCTTCTGTTCTATCAGATGACAAACATCTCATTTTCTTGGCACCAACTCAACAACAAGCAAATGCCAGACTTCCAGACTTCGTAAATGAACGAATCCAAAACCTAGAAAAATCCTTGCCAAGGCTAAAGAGGAGGTGGGTGTTTTTACTATCTATTTAGCATTTCAAAGTTAATTACATTTATTTCCCTTATCATTGCTTTCTGCTTCTAAAGAAACTTCTATAAAGCAAAGATAAAGTTACCTTTAAATGCTCTCAATAATAGTTAATAATTTGTTGGGGGAGTTCTGCGATCTTGTTAGTACTGAATTAAAATGATTTATAAAGCAAAAGTATATTAGCCAGGAGTGAAAGACACTGTCTAGATAGCTTCCTCCAGGCAGAATACATGGTGACTAGCACAGCTGGAAGGCTTGCCCTTTGTATGATGGGCAATGATGGGCAGCTAGGAACTCTGGGAGCCAGCTCCACAGCTCTATGGCTTTGCTTGCTCCTCTAGGTGGATAGCTGGCACACTCTGCTGCAAACAGCCCCTAGAGGACTGCAACTGAGGGTTTATGGAAAATGTTCTTCATCCTTCACTTTTGGATTCAGAGTCAGTAGATGTCAACTGAAGCTCCTTGTCTACCCTCCAACACTGCTCACTCACAGGTCTTTTCACACTAGTAAATTCGAACTCCCGTTTTTTTCTGGTTGTGCATTGGTCTTCATCTGCTCTCACAGACCATGGCCAAGCCATTAACCAAATGCTGCTAATGTTACCGTCAAACCCTGAACTTGGCCATTCCTGTCACCAACTATGTTTTCAGCATTTGCACCTGAGAACTCATTTGCTAAAGACAAGCTCGAGCTAATGAGCTGATACCATTTGGAGCTTGGATCATTGAGAGTCGACCATTTCTTTGTGGCCCTGCCCTCATGGGTGGCTTAGTTAATCCATCAATGGATTGCTTAGTTGTTAAGGGAGTGGCTTTGTTATGAATGTGTCCTTCTGGAATATTTACTATGCCAACATGTGGCATCCTCTGCCACATCATGCCATGAAAAGCTAGAGGCTGGGAATTGTTGGTGCCTTGGTATTTCCACATCCAGAACTGTGAATAAATAAACTTTTATGTGGCATAAATTACCCAGTCTGTTGTATTCAGTCACGTAACAGAAGAAGCAGGGGGTATGATTCAGTGTTCAGTGATTGCTTGCTTAGATTATGTGAGGTCTTAGGTGAGATACTACAAAAAAAAGTAAAATTAAAATAAAGAAAATAGGCTAAGATATCACCTTCACTGCTCCTACAGTTCAAGTCATCACCATATCTTGCCTGGATAGGTGCAATGTCTCCCTCAATTCCCTCAGTGGTCCTTCTATGTTCACAGCAAAAGCAATTCTTTGAAAAATACAATTGAGATGTGGCATGGACCTCTCGTGGAAACACTTCAATGATTTCCACCTCACTCAAAAGTGAAGTTAAAGAGGTTGCCAAATAAAACACGCCCCTGGCTCCCACATATAAACTACATTACCCTTTAACCTGCCTTACTGGCCATCTCCTAATTCCCCAACTGATAGTTTCTAGAATCAATGGGCATGGTCTTACTTTCTGTTCCCTCACAATCAGGCTGACTCCCACCTATGCTTCAGATAAATCTTCACTCATATATTGCCTTTGTATTGCATGGTTTCTGTATCTGAGCAACAAGCCCCTGTCTTTGTCTTCGTCATTTACCATACTAAAATATTACTCATCCATGGTGTTTTCCCCTGAAGGAACCGAGTGCCACAAGAATAATGTTTTGTACCTCATATGTTCACAGGGTGGTGCCCAGTGCCCAGTGCCCAGCACAGTGTCTGACTCACTAGTAACCAGATAAAGACTTACAGGAACCCTGCAACCTGATAACTCAACACTGGTACATGAAACCAGGAAAACAATCCAGAAAGGCAGACAAGACTCCCATTTTGAGATGTCTTAGGATCCAGAGTTACACTGTTCAGTACAATTGTCACTAGCCACAAGAGACCATTCAAATTTAAATTCACTAAATTAAGAAGAATGGTAGAATCTGTTTTTCAACGATGTCAGTCTTATTGCCAGTGCTCAGTGGTCACACTGGTTGTAGCTTTCTAGTTCCCATCATCAAAGCTAGTTCCAAAGGGAGAGGTTTTTGTTTCTGATAATTATGGTGAGCTTTATCTATTCCTATACCCTTGTGAGAGCACTGGGATTCACTGTTTCTGTAACAGTGACTTGGAACTCATATAGCTTGGTCAATGACAAGTCTGGTATTGAATCCAATTACTCTGATGCCACAGATTGTTGTGGATTAATGGGATGTGGACATACTACGGATTTCCTTACAACGTACCAGGGTAGGAAACAAACAACCAAAACATCAAAGTTCTCTTTTGGCTTCCTGTGTGAATACAGTCAATTATGAAGACAGAATGGAAGCACCAGTGTGGTAAGTATCTATCTTTTTTCTCCTACCTAAAACCCTTTTCCTTTGGGCACGTATTTCTTGCTGTGTGGGGCTTGGTGAAATGTGGAGCTTAATTCCTTTTTGGAAGCTGAAAAAGTAAGATGACTATTTTTCCTCCTTTATCTTGCAGCTGGGAGATGGGTTTATGAGTAGCCTTGACTAATCCAATAAGTCATCAAAGGGAATTTTAGAGACACAGAGGGGTGGGACAGCCAATCCTGTCCCTTAGGCCACTGTAAGTACGGAACAGTGATGAGACTCACCCTATTTACTATTTTAATTTCATTACTTGTTTGTTCCTTTGGAGTCAGGGTCCTGCTAGATGTTTCTTGGATTCACAATCCTCCCACCTTCATCCCTACAGTGCTAAAATTATGAACATATGCTACTATGCTTAGCTTCTTAACCACTTTAAAATTCCAACTCTCTTTACCATCTGAATACACCTCCTATTCCTAACTGATTTTTTTCAAGTGAAATAATCCAGAGTTCATTTCAATTGCTTGCACCTAAAAATTCCTACTTGATTAAAATGTACTAGTCATATTAAGATTAATTTGATTTTTGCAAAGGAGATAAAAACTCTTTTTCTCTTCAACCTTCCCTCCCCTGCCATTACTTCCCTTCCCCAGCTCCCAGCACTTCTGTTCTTTTATCTGCCCCCCCCCAACCCCGCTTAAAATCATTCCCCAGACTCTCTTTCCTAGTCTTCTGGCTTCTACACATACTCCAATTTAAACACAAATATAAATATGAGAGAAAACATGTGACATTTGTCTTTCTGTGTGGTTTTGTTTCCAGTTCCAATCCATTTACCTACAGACTGTGCCATTTCAGGTTTCTTTCCAGCTGACTGAAGATTCCATTGTGTGTATGAACCTCACTTGCCTGACACTTTCATTTGCTGGTGGATGTTTACTCTACTTCCATGTCCTCCCTATTGTGAATACAGCAGCAATGAACGTGGATGAGCAAGTGTCTCTGTAGTGGATTCAGAGTCCTTTGGGTATATGGCGAGGAATGGTATAGCCTCATCATGTGGTAGACCTATTTCTAGCATTTTAAGGAAACGCCACACTGGTACCCATAGGTACTGCACCAGTTTCTTGTCCTATCAACAGTGAATAAGTGTTTCCCTTTCTCCACATCGCCACCAGCATCTGATTTCTTGATCTTCACCTTTCTGGCTGGAATCATTAAAAAGTGTTAATTTGCATGTCCCTGATGGCTAAGATGTCGAACAGTTGTAAAAATATGTCTTAGCTCTTTGTATTTAGTCTTTTGAGAAATTCAGTTTCCCAGTCCCTTTTTAATTGTGTTCTTCGTTTTCTTGTTGTCTCGGTTTTTGTTTGTTTTTCTGGATACTATTCTTTGTATGTTCTAGAAGCTAATCCTCTGTTAGGTGTACAGCTGGGGAAATTTTTTTTCCCATTCTATAGTATGCCTTACTTGGTTGATGGTTCCCTTTGCTGTAAAGATTTTTAGTTTCATGAACTCCCATTTGTTAATTTTTGGTTATTATATATAGTAAGAAATTACCAGTACGGAGTCAGGTAGAAATATAAGGGTATTTAATAGGGAAAAGCCTTACTTACAGAGCGAACCAGCCAGCCGGTGGTAGTCTGTACAGCAAGAAGCAAAGAGAAACCGAAACCGAAAACGCAGTCCCCCTACTCACTCTGACCACGCCCTCACAAGCCCTCAGGTACTCTTGTAGCCAGCCCCTAAGAAGGCGTGGCTACAGCTTCCCCTACAATTATATCTTTGTGCAATAGCAATCTTATTCAGAAAATCCTCAACTACATCTACAAGTTAAAGCACACATCCTTTTTCCCCTAGAAGATTCAGAGTATCATCTTTTATGTTGAGGTCTCTGATGTATTTGGAGTTGAATTTTGTGTAAGGTTGTGTGAGGCAGGGGGTGGGGAAGGTGAGGGAGCTAGGGGGTGTCAGAGATAAGGAAATAACTTTGCTCTTCTGTATGTTGCCATTCAGTTTTTTGCAGCACAATTGTTGAGGATACTAGCTTTTCTTTAATGTTATTTTTGTCAAAAATTATGTGTTTGTAGGAGCATTAGCTTATATCTGGGTCCTTTGTTCTATTCTATTGATCCGTGTGCCTGTTTGCAAAAACATTGTAAGAAACATTAAATAATAATCTTTTCGGTCCAACACTGTAAAACTTTGGCTGATGATAAGGGAATTCAAATCTTCATCTCCCCCACTTTTTAGAACATTTATGAAAATGTTTTAATCTCCACTCTAAACCAGTCAAACTTTTGTTTGAATGAAAGACTTACTGTATTCCCAGTACTTGGTGGCCTGGAGTAATGACCGCTTCCCTCTTTCTTTCATTTTCTTTGCCCCTTCCCCTTCTCCCCCCCCCAAAAAAAACCTAGCCAATCAGGAAAAACTATGAAGTTGGAACCCAGCCAATGGGGAAAAGACACAGTACCATCTTTGTTAGAACAAAAACCAAGCATGCTTCCTGCCCTGGGTGCTTGCTCTTGTGCCTTTGTGCGTATTACAAAGTATAAAAAGTAAAGCATTGCAGTTATCAGTCCTCACCAGGTGAAGATTGTTTTTTTCTTTTCTTTTCTCAATGACAGTAATTAAGCCAAAGACCCACAAATGGTTAAAGGGTAAAGAATAAGTGACATTTGTATTACACTCCCCCTCCCCCAGTCTCAGGGCTCATCGAAGAAAAGGATGCAAAGAGTTTGTAAGAGGCAGAGGTTATGGAGGAATGCTGCAAAATAGTATTCTCTGTGCATGACAGGGCTGTTGCAGTCATGTACTCATGGTGGTTGTGTTTGAATGCAGAAGACATTTACAAAAAATGGAGGAGGATACATGTGAAGCCCCATCACAGGCTGAGGAGCTATTGGCAGTAATTAGCTTTTGTACACAGGAGCTCACAGGAGCTACAGTTACCTGTGTAACACCTGCACAAGACCATGCCAATCAGTAATTTTGGCAAGGACTGGTAAGGGACTCATGAGGCTCCATCTCGAGCTGAGGCATTATTGGCAATTTACGGCTATTAAGGGAGATTTCAATATCTGGGATCACAGCCTATTCCCCCAACAAGCCCAGTTTGGCCACCACCCTCAGCTAATTAAAAGCGCCAAGTTAAAAGAGGAAAAAGGAGATTTATTCAGTACAACCACTTAAGAAGAGGGGCAAAGAGATCCAGAAGAATGTCTCCAGCCTTCATCTTCACATCCTAAAGGGGGCTGAGGTTCAAATAGAAGCAAAGAGATATGGATACCTACCTAATGGTCCAGCAAAGATGTGGTCCTCCACCTATTATTGTCTGAGCTCCAATCTCTCCTTCAAGGTCATCAGACAGAGTGTAAATCTTTCTCTTAGACACAGGTTTCTGAAATCTGACTGCTCCTCCTCACCACCAGGGTTTCAATCTTTTCTTTCTCCAGCAGGAGATAACTGGTGGGATTGTAATTCTTGGTATCCATTGTTTCAGTAGTCTCAGAGCCTAAGAACAGTGCAGCAGTGACTATTCAGAATATATCCATTCCTGCAAGGCAGGCCGGTTACAGAGGCAGTCATCTTTCTTTGGGGGCTGTGGCCTTTGGTGGTTTGCACATGCTCAAGTGGCAGCCCTAAGTGCACTCATTGGGAGTTTTCTGGTGCTTCGTTGTACTAAGTTTTGCCCAGTGTCCATCACTCTTGCTTATGAGGAAAATGTAGTACATAGGTGAACATCAGTAATATAACACAGACTTGAACCTATTATTTGCTTAAAAGGGATTAAATCATTTCAATAATTTAGATAAGCAAAGGTAAATATTTCCAAATCCATAGGTCACTCAAGCTTTGAACAGCCCTTCAGCCAACACTTGGAAAGCTGGGGCTTAATGTGCTATGATACTTGAAGAGTTCTGTCAAATGTTTCCTTGTGATTTGTACAATAGAAGGCCTTATTAATGAAGGCTAATCATTTTCATCCACTTAGGACATGTTTCTAAAGGGAAATGCAGGAGGCTAATGAGAGCATTTGCCACATCGGACCTAGTCAACAGTAAAATTGTTCAGAGTACTCAGTAATAGAATAGCTTTGTATATAAATTTACCATACTTAATTTCTATTCCCCAAATGATTAGGCATTTAATTTTTTTCTAAATCTGAGGAGTCTGTATCAACCACCTTGACCCAATTGATATTTATAGACCATCTTACCCAATAACTGCAAAATGTATTCTTTTCAAGTACAAGCGGTAGGCTTACAAAGATAGACCACATGTTAGGGTATAGATAAATCCTCAACAAATTTCAAGGGATTCAAATTCAATACTGTGTTCTTTGCCTATGATGGAAATAGATAATATATCCCTAAAAATAAAATATCTGTAAATATTCTTCTAAATAGTATACTACAATCATAGAGGCTATTAAAATATTTCTACTGAAGGATAGAAATAGAGTCTGATGAAATCACATGGAAGAATCTTTAATGCCATACATCAAAATCTATGATTAATACATTTCTAGGGTTTGTATAATAGTTTACATATTTTTTTTTAACCTTAGCTTAACCACTGGAGAGGACTAGTGTTCTCAGATGCCATTATGTAACTGGCCTAGCAGAAATGAAGATTTTTCAAAAGAGGTATTTATGTCTCTCAATCTATCAGAAAAATGAAACAATGGATCCCAAAAGAAATGGGAATTTTCCTGGAAATCTCATGCTGGCAGAAGTACAAGGCATCGGTGAGAAGGCAAGTTGCCTCACACAAAGGTTTCACACAATCCTAGCAACTTGTGAGTAGCAACTGTTTCACCTCTATAGCCTTATACTGAGTAGGAATAGTGTTTGTCATAGACAACTTACACTATATGTATATGTTAAGAATTTTGATATTGAGCCGGGAATTGGTGGTGCACGCCTTTAATCCCAGCATTCGTGAGGCAGAGGCAGGCGGATCTCTGTGAGTTTGAGGCCAGCCTGGTCTCCATAGCGAGTGCCAGGATAGGCTCCAAAGCTACACAGAGAAAACCAAAAGAGAGAGAGAGAGAGAGAGAGAGAGAGAGAGAGAGAGAGAGAGATAATTTTGAGATTGAGAGGGTATCCTGGGTTATCCTTGCAAGAGGGAGACCAGAGAATATTCCCTCACAAGAAGACAGTGTGAAGACAGAGTAGAAAGGGATTTGAAGATGCTGGCCTTGAGCACTGGAATAATATAGTCACAAACAGCTTTATCTGCTCACTGAGCACTGGAATAATATAGCCACAAACAGCTTTATCTGCTCACACACCCAGCTCAACCCTGAGGTCACAGGTGATGACAAACAACACTCTATACGACCTATATCCAAAAATGTAAATGACCAAAAAACTCCTATAACATGTAACAAGGACTGATCTTGCAGAAAGTAAACCAACTTCATATTCTAGAAGGGAGTACAGAGAGACACATGGTGAATACAAGACCCCACTGGGCACTTGGATACTTGCCATTAATATTTCCCTCAAAGTAGGGGACTTTCTGGACAGATCATGATTCTGTCCTCTGGGGAAACTTCCTTGCCCTTTGACCCCATATGGTTTAGTTCTGCCCTCAATAAAATTATTTCATGTCCATATACTTCTATCTCTGGAGAGCACAGTGGAAACTATATCTTCCATAGTCAAATTTTGTCAACAAATTTAGATTTCTGAAGAGTCTTTTGGAGTTCTTTTCCATTTTTCTTAATACATATTTATCAAGTGTACTGGCTGTTGTGTATTATGTAATTGAGAATGCAAAGTCCCTTTTCTTGTGTAGCTTACATTTGGTGAAGGAGACTGGATGCCTCTTGTGTTTTTAAGTTCAAACAACATCAGATTCACAGTTGCAATCACATGCTAAAAAATTTAGTATGGTTACATTATTGCATAGAATTCTCAGATCCAATGGGTTGTCTATTTGGTTGGTTGCTCTTAGTCTCCACATCTTTCTGTTGAACTATGGTTGCTGTTGAGCACATGTAAGAGAACAGGATCAGGTTTGTCTGACCTTTGTCTTGGGCTAAATCATTCTGTTCTAATATGGAGATTTCCTGGAACTTGTCAGTCAAAGCCTTTTCAGTTTTAACTATTGCAATATAAGGGTCTAATCCTGCACTAGGTAGGATTCCTTTGATTTCCTGTGATATTTACTCTAAAACCACCTGACTTTTCTCTAAGCCTGTTGTGACCTTCCAAATCCAACATCTTGCTAAAAGCTATGTGCAGTTGGCAGCATGCAGGCAGACTGACTTTTCCAGCTTCCCTGTTCACTAGGACAATGGTTCTCAGAATTTGGTCCCCAGGACAGCAGCATCTGTATCATGCAGAAAGCTGTTAGAAATGCCAATGCTCTGGTCCCCCGGAGAAGGGAAAAGGGACAAGATCTCCTGAGCAAATTGAGAGCATGGGGGAGGGGAGAGGAAGCTAGGAGAATGAGAAGGGGAGAAGAGGAGGGGTGAGGAGGACAGGAGAGAGCAGGAAGGTTGAGTTGGGGGAAGAATATAAGAGAGCAAGATAAGAGATACCATAATAGAGGGAGACATTATAGGTTTAAAGAGAATTCAGGCACTAGGGAAATGTCTGGAGATCTACAAAGATGATACCATCTAACAATCTAAGCAAAAGTGGAGAGGCTACTTTAAATGCCCTTCCCTGATAATGAGATTGAAGACTAACTTTTATCCCATCTTATATCCTTCATCCAGCAGCTGGTAGAAGCAGAAACAGACACCCATAGCTAAACACTGAATCGAACTAGAATCCAGTTGCAGAGAAGGAGGAGTGATGAGCAAAGGGGTCCAGACCAGGTTGGTGAAACCCACAGAAACAGCTGACCTGAACAAGGGGGAACTCTTGGTCCCCAGACTGATAGCTGGGAAACCAGCATGGGACTGATCCAGACCCCATGAATGTGGGTGTCAGTGAGGAGGCCTGGGCAATCTGTGGGGCCCCCTTGTAGTAGATCAGTACTTATTCTTAGCATAGGAATGGATTTTGGGAGCCCATCCCACATAGAGGGATACTCCCTGAGCCTAGACATACAGGATGGACCTAGGACCTATCCCAAAGGATATGACAGATTTAGAAGACTCCTCCTATGGAAGGCCTCACCCTCCCTTGGGAACAGAAAGGGTATGGGATAGGTAGGGTGTTAGTTGGGTGGGAGGCAGGGGAAGAGGGGAGGGAGAGGGAACTGGAATTGACATGTAAAACAATCTTGTTTCTAATTCAAATAAAAATTCAAAAAAAAAAAAAGAAATGCCAATGTTCAGCTAAGACTCAAAAAATAAAGTCTGTGCATACTTAGGACTATTCTTTTCACTGCCGTCCCACCTGCTCCCTTTACCCAACCAACCCAGGCTTCTAATGCACCCTGCCTTGACCCTTATAGTAATCTGTGTTCACTGTAGTTAAGTATTTGCATACTCATTTTACTAAGAAAGTGGATATATTTCAAGGAAAGAGACAACCCTCCAGAACTGGGGGTGGCGGGTGGGGGGTTGTCAGTCTGGGTTTGAACTCATAAGAGGAAGACTACGTCACTAGAATGTACTGTGATATGTTGTGTAGGATCCCCATGACTCTTCAACCAGGAGCAAGAGACAAGTCCAATATTCACAGTAGTAATTAATCAGGACACAGATATTTTGAATACTCAAGACTAGACAATTTGCTATCATGGCTTAAAAAACTATCTTACTTTGGAGGTCATATTCTTCCCAGCTATGCCTCTGATTATAAGATACATTATAATACTATTTTAGTAACATTTAGGAAATGAAATGTTGGCAGTAAGACTTTAAAAGTTCATAGTTTAGTTGCATTCTGACTTCAGATACACATATAAAATCTATCCACCTATTACCTATCTATCTTATAATCAACAGAAGGTATAATATTTAAACTTTGGTAAGAGCCCTGGTTTGGAAAACTAATTTTGATTCAGGGTTAAAATTTATTATTTGAATGATGTTAGAAATTTTACTTCAAATTCCAAAATGAAACCTAAAATTTAAGTCTACTATCATTTTTTTTGTATTGCAAACTCATGGGCACATTTGATACATTGATAAATACAATATAATGCAAGCATAAATAAAGAAGATGACAGTCATCAGTTGTCTAGCCAGACTTTTGTCTATTTCTTCCTTATTAGCACAACACCGATTTTATTTAACTATCTCAGAAATCCTGTCTTTTAGAAGACCAGAAATCTCAGACATCTAAAGTGTAGGGGATGAGTCATAATTTTGTCTAAATCAATCTGAGCAGTTTTTCTCTTGTGAAATGATTGGTTTAGACATAACTGTGTGATTTAATCCTAGTCAATAAGAAATAATGTATAGACTTTAATAATGGAATGCCAGATAAGGATACAACAGTAGTCATGTGCATTTCAGTGCTGTGAGAAATAAACACTAACACACTAAGTGAGTATGGCAGGAGAGAAACAAGGAAGACCTTGGATCTTAGTAATGATGCTGATAACTCAGTAGAAACCAAACCTCAAATCCCCTGTACAAAACCTGTTGTAGAGCGAGGAACCAATGCTGCTGTTAAAACAACTTTAGCTCTGTTTTCTATTATTTGTAGCAGGAAAGCTCTGAAACTGATATAATGTTCAATAACTGCAAACTCTTTAACTCTTTTGTCATTCTTGTTACCTGCTTACTTGACATCTCTATTCCTTAATATCTTCATCTACCAAGTAGAGAATAAGAGAAAACTGCAGGTTGTTAATAGATGTGTAACAGAATCCCTGCTGGGTTCTGAAGCCCCCAAATAAACACATTAGACTTATATTAATTATAATATTGTTGGCTTTTGGCTTGGGCTTCTTATTGGCTACCTCTGTCATAATTATTAGCCCATTTCTATCAATCTGTGTATTGCCACGAGGCTGAGGTTTATCCGATAATGCCCAGCATGGTGTTACTCCTCTGGCAGGCTACCGTGACTGACTCTGCCTCTGTTTCCCAGAATCTGCCTCATCTCCTAGTCCTTCCTATTTTGCTGCCCTATTAGGCAATAAGATAAACATATACAGAAGACATCCCTATCATAGATGAGGGAGATAGTGGGTGGGATGCATAGTCACATGCCGAGCCTGAAGAAACCACCCAAAAAGTGTAGTTCCACCTCTTTTCCCCTCTTATTATTTTATCTTTATTACAAATGAGGCCCAGTGTAGCAGGTTGTATTATTTTTTGACACTTTAATGTTCTGGGTTATGTCATGGTTCACTCTGAGTAGGTCATAAAATTCTACAACCTATATGCTCAAATGTTTTTCATACACTTACATAGTTCTCTCTCTCTCTTTTTTTCTCATGTCATTTGATGTGATAAAGTATGTCGCAGGTAGTCCACTTCCTTCCAGTCTGGGTTGGGGAATGAGAACCATCAGGAGATCTGAATCAATGTTCTCTGTACAGAGCTAGTAAAAACCAACATCCAGTTGTCTGTTCAGAAAGCTGCATCAGAAGAATCTGAGTAGAAGCCCAAGTGTCTGCTCCTATGTTTGTAGATGATGCTGGTCTTCTAAGACAAGAAAAGCCTAGGATATTGCATGAAGCAGTATCACACACTGTGACTGACACACATGGCCAGGTTCTTTATGCTTTTTCAGGGCTCCTAAATACAACCCCTGAGAAAAAGTTAGCTAACATTAACTTCAGAGGACACTGCCAGAGGCATGACTACTCTGCATGAAACATAAACCACACCAAGGGAGAGGAATCTTAGAAGCTAGAACCAGAGCCAAGTGCAGAGAACAGAAGGAAGAGTCAATTGATGAAAGACAGGGAAGAGGGAGCAAGAGCCAAAGATTGAGACCCTACAGGCCATGTCTAGTGGGCATCAAGATGTTTCTAAATGACACATTGTAAAGAATCAATTAAGTGGTGGTTGGTCGTGAAGAATAGGCTATAAACAGGAGAAGAACAGCAGAATCAAATTTGTGCCTCCCTTGTCATTTTGGTTGGGATATTTCTCGTTTGGGGTAAGCATCAACTCCACTCCTGTTTAAACCGCTTTACTTCAAGACAAAGCTTCAGAATTTCTCCTCCTGCATTAAACACGCCCTCCCCCCACAACAGAATGTGCGGTGCCTGCCATTGCTTTCTCGTTGTTTGCATGTCTTCAGATTGCCTGTTGTCAAATTCATCTCATGCCCAAAGGAATTCCTATTAGCTTCTCCGTGGTACCCTCCCCTTTGTTGACTGCGGTGTGTGTGTGTGGGGGGGGGATTGAACCACTGACTTCCACCTGCACAGGGCCCTCTCAATGCATGTTCCACCTCATCTGTCACCCAGGGTCATCTGGGAGTAGCCATAGTACTCTGTCTTTTTCCTCCGTTCTTCCTTGACCCCTCACAGGCCTTGTCTACTCCACTGCCCATGATCTGACACATACAAGGCTGAAAAGGGCCTCCAGCCTCTTTTAGTGACCTTCTCTACTTAAATTTCTGATCCTTGAAATTAGACTTTTATAGATGTGGTCCTTCGGTTCACATTAAAATATAAATTCCCCGTGGGAGAGACCCTATTAAGCCTTGCAGGGAATTGCTAATTTGCATTTTAATGTGAATGAGGTTATTGGATCCCTCCCCTGCTTAAAGCAATCTTTGGTAGTAGTGGAAAGGTAGAAGAGTGATCACCAGATGGTTACGTAAGAGGGTCAGGAAGATGGCTGTGAAGACAGGAAAAAGGAATGAGAAAAGAAACTTTGATGCATGACATTGCGTGAGATAGTCACTGTGGATAAGAGTTCTAGTTTGTTTTTTTTTTTTTCTTAAACAATGAATAGTGAACATTTTGCTTTGGTTTGTTTGGCATTGAATTAGTTACTTCTGCAAAGTAGTGCCATACAGCATTGTAAAAGGCAGTGGGATTAGCAGTGTTTACTCATTTTCTGCTGCTATAACAGAATGCAGGCTGGGGAAATTATGGACAACAGAAGCTTATTTGCCTCACAGTTCTGAAGGCTGGAAGTCCAAGATTCAGGGACATCTAACATGGACCCTCTTGCTGTGTCCAACATGATGGAAGTGATCATGTGCAGGAATGGGAGGTGAAAGTTTTTCACCTCTGTCATACCATCAATCCATCTGTTTCCAGTCCCAAGGTCAGAGCCCTCATGAGTGAATTGCTGCTGACAGGTCCTGCTTTTCAGCACTGTTACTATGACAATTAAATTTCACAATAAGTTTTAGAAGCTATGTTCTCCAACAATAGCAAAAGGTAAATGTGGATGTATCTTTACAATGGATATCAGCCTGCACATGGAAGACACCGAACAAAGGGATGGAGGATATCCATAAATCACAAAACTGTGGTTACTATGTCATCCACAGCTAAAGCAACTCATGAGAATGGATTTCTCTAAAGGGGACCTATCTTTCTATTGTAGTAGATTATCAAATGTTATGCTTTGATATTCTAATTTGGGGTCAGTCCTAAGTATGTATTTCAGAATTCAGTCTTGGTAATCTATAAATAGATCAGCCTTGCAGGACTGATGTCTAGTTCTCAAACTCACCAGAGGGAGTTTCTAGGGTACATATGTCCATTGATTTTCCCATTGCTATGACAAATGCTACTTACAGAAGTGTTTATTTGGGGTCATGGCTTAAGAAGGGGTACAGTTCATGGTACATGGCAGCAGGAAAGTGAAGCAACTGGTCACCATGCTCCTATAGACAGAAAGGAGAGAATGGACAGATACCAGGACTTGACTATGAAGCCTCAAGACCCAGTCTCAGTGAACCATGCCTTCCAGTGAGGCTCCACAATATTTCAGAACATCACTACTAGCTACAGACTCAGTGCTCAAACACTCAAAGTTATGGAGAACAACTCACATTCAAACAACAACATTGCATTATAATTTCTACTTCCAGCACACCTGACTGCTAATAAAGGGATCACTGGGAGTCCCTGGCAGTATCGGGATGATGGCCTGGTTGGAAATGAGTGAGAAGGCTTATCCTCAATGCTGCCACTAAGTTTTAGGTGCCATGAACTATATGCTGAACACATTATTTCTTACTTAGCTCTCAAAACAACCCATCAGCAAGTGCTTCCATTACAGATTAGTAAGTGCAGCTACAATAATGTAAAGCTTTACTCCAGGCAAGGGTCTAGAAAGAGCCCCATTTCGACTATAAACCAATAAAACCAATTAGTCTCAGTACACAGAAGAACTAGAGTTAGATCTGGGTGTGGTAGAATGGGTAAGATAGGAACCCACAAAGCAAGGGGAGGAAAAGCCATTGTATGCATCAGTAGTGAACCCTAAAGACTTTAAGTAAGGACCTGTTTATATCTTGGGGCTGAGTTTATTGTGCAAATTTAGAAGATTGAGAAACATTTTACTGACACCATACCTTGCTGGTCGGTGACACTGTACACTCTTGAAATAATTGGGGTTGGTGGCATCTTACATTCTTGAAACAATTGGGAATGAGGACAACTTAGGGCTATCTAGAGATGAATTTATAGTCTCTAACTTCAAGAGTTGAGATTTTCATCAAATTAAAAATTGTCATTTATTCTGAAAATTGTAAAGCAAACTTTATGTTAAAATAGGAAAGTATGATTTCTAAAACTATAAAATATGTGAAATAGAATAATCAATCAAGAATTCGGTTATTTATGTTTTGTTCTATTTGTTTGTTTTGATTTTCTGAGACAGTTTTGAGACAGGGTTTCTCTGTGTAGCTTTGGCTATCCTGGAACTCTAGACTGGGCTAGCCTTAAATTTACAGAGGTCTGCCTGCCTCAGCCTCCCAAGTGTTGGGATTAAAGGTGCGCACCACCAGCATCCAGCTATTACAGTATTTTTTGTGTCTCCAGAGAGTTTAAACATTGGAGGAGTCAGAAGATTCTTCCTAGGTAGGAAAGGAAACTATGAGATGTGTCAATCACAAGGAGGAGGCTTCCAAATCATCCATTATGTTATGCTATACACTGAAGTGATGCAAAAGTTCTATACTAAATACAGAAAATAAATTCATAATATTTTTCAATCAGGGTAATTGTGGTGATATATTATTTATGATTTATTAAAGTCACTGAAGATCAAAATAGCAAAGCCAGCCACTCTAGCTAGCTATAGAAGCTAGGCTGTAGTGGTATACACATTTAATCCCAGTACTCAGGATTAAGAGGTAGACAGATCTCTCTGAGTTAAAGGCCACCATGGCCTACACAAGAGTGAAGATTAACAAAGCTCATGGCTTTAATCCCCGCCCTAGAAAGTTATATAAAAGACAGGAGCTCAGTGTCTCAGACTGCATTCTGAGAGTAGTCTCTAGCCACATTGAGGAGAGCATAGTAGTCTAAGTGAATCTGAGGAGCAATGAAGTCAGGAGCAGTCTGAGGATCACCCCTTTGGTTTGAGCTGAAGTAGAGGCAAGAGCTAGTAGCCAGCTGCTTTCCTTTTCTATCTTCAGCTTGAAGCTTGAACCCCAATACCAGCCTCTAAATCTTTTATCGTGCTACAGGTAATACATCTAAGAAGGACTCAGAGGGACATTTTAAACCACTAGTATTTTAGTTCAACAATTACTTCTCAGAGAATTGGGTAAAATAGGCAAAAATCAAGCAGAGATCTAGGTCCAATGAAATGTAAGGCAAACAAGAAAAATCCAGCCAAAAAATGAACATTTCATTCATTTACATGTGTAACTGTTTCTAATGTGATTACTTTATTGTAATCGAGTCTATTTTCCTTTAACTAAAAATCAGGATAATGTTTAGAAATGTGAATATGTTATCGCAATACATGTTTTGTTCATTAAAATAAGAAAAAGTAAATTAAATCAAAATAAGATGTGTATTGAAACCTGACATTTTCATTACAGTAGAAATATTCTTGTCATTTGTTATTTCATTTGTTTTCCTATTTCCAGGATATTTCTACTGCAGTGGCATCTTGCTTTGCCAGGTGGTGGCTACACCCTATGAGCCTGGCTTCAGGTGTGCAGAAGTGACCCCTTATAAAGTAGAGGAGAGGCTGGCTTGCTCTCTTGGCTTGTGGTAAGATCATCGGAAGGGCAGAGACTGCATCTTCTGTAGCAGGAAGACCTCAGCGGTTATTTATTATCATTTGTGTAAGAGCTTCCCTAATAAATACCTGTTTATCATTTATCTTGGGTCTTGTGGACTCATTTAAACCCCACCTTCAATTGCGAATATAATAAGGCTCTGGAGGAGCAAAGTAAAAAGAATTTTCTTAAGTGATGGAAGTTTGCTGCCTATGCTCTCTAACATAGCAGCTGGTATCCATATTTGGCCACTGAGTGGTTGCACCACTGCTGGTGTGACTAATTAAACAGTTATTCCTGGCTTATTAAAAGTAATGTTGGGTAGCGAGTGCTAGGAAGTAAAAGATACTCCTGGTTAGAAAAAAGACGAATTGGATTCATTGTGAAGAGGAAGTCCTTTTATATAACCACCATAAGTCTTGCATATAATTGTACCTATTTTTCAGCTGGGAACACTCATATTCAGAGGGACTAAGTATTTTGCTCAGCGTACTTTTTTTTTTTTTTTAGCTCAAATGTCAATCTAGGTGAGACACAGCAAAATCTCAACTTTCCCCAAGAATCTGGGTTGGTTGCTAATGCAGCTAATGCAAACAAATTTTTTTTATTGTTTGGCATTTTTATTGATTGGGTTTCTTGCTTGTTAGGACTTATTATTCATTGAAATGAATATTCTAGAATATAAATTACTGTCTGGAAATTGTGTTTTGAAGAGACTATTATGAACTGGCATGGTGTATAAGTGATAGGGTATGAAAGGTTACAGAGTATCTCCATGCAAGTTTACAGAGTATCTCTTTCCTTTCATCTTTCTTTCTTCCATTTTTTGGTATATTTATTTATTTATTAAATACATTGGGGTTTTGCCTGCATGTTTGTCTGTGTGAGGATGTCAGATCCTCTAGAACTGCCATGTAGGTGCTGGGAATTGAGCCAGGGTCCCTTGGAAGAGCAGCCAGTGCTCTTAACCTCTAAGTCATCTCTTCAGCCCCTGTCTATTGTTTCTTTAAGTGTGGACATTTAGGGTGATTTAAAGACTGAAGAATGGGCTGAGGGTGTAGATCACTGCCAAACATCTTCCTGGCATATGTATAACTATGAATTTGATCCTCCCATACCAAGTGAGAGACGATTGAAAGGTATTTTCCACTTATTTATCCAATAAGATGTCCATTCCCAACTCTGTCTAAATGTTATTCTTCTATTGTTTTTTAAAATTTGTTTTTAATAATTTTATATGTGAGTGCTATATTTACATCATTTCTTCCTTCTTTTCCCTCCATCTCCTCCCATGCCAACGCACCTCAAATTCATAGATCCTTATTCTTTATTATTGTTACATATACACACCTAAATTAAATGCAACTTCCTGAGTTCATTTTCAGTTGCTTATTCCATGTGTGTTTAGGGCTGAACATTTGGGATTAGATCGCCCATCAGAAGCCTTAAGTCCTGTGTTTTTATATTTACTTATTCTTCTAACATATATTACATCCTAATTGTAGTTTCCCCTCCCTCCTTTCCTCGATGTCCCTCCCCACCCTCCCCTCTCTCACAGATTTACTATCTCTACTCTCCACCGTTTCCCTTCAGAAAAGAACAGTCCTCTCAGGGATACCAACCAGATATGGCATAACAAGTTACAATAAGACTAGGCACATACCCTCCCATCAAGACTGGATGAGGCAACCCAGTAGAAGGAAAAGGTCCCAAGAGCAGGCAAGAGTCAGAGACAGCCTGCTTCTATTGTTAGGAGTCCCACAAGAACCACAAGTTACACAACCATAGCATATATGCAGAGGACCTAGGTCAGTCCCATGCAGGCTCCCTGATTGTCACTCCAGTCTCTATGAGGCCCTATGAGCCCTGCTTAGCTGATTCTGTGGGCCTTGTGTTCTGGTTCCTACAATCCTTCCTCCCCAACTTCTGTGGGATTCCTGGAGCTCCACCTAATGTTTGGCTCTGGGTCTCTGCTCTTGCTCCAATCAGTTGCTGTCATCTCCTGCTTTGAGATTGTAGTTTTCCACATCATGAGACCTCCTGGGTTACAAAATTTCAGAGGCTCCAAACTGTTAGAAACGTTTGTTCGGGTGAAGTCAGTCCCATAGCTTGGTATTATGGCACATACCCATAATCCTTCAGCCCTGGCAGAGACAGGAAGAGCATACACGAGTGCGGACACACACACACACACACACACACACACACACACACACACAGAGAGAGAGAGAGAGAGAGAGAGAGAGAGAGAGAGAGAGAGAGAGAGAGAGAGAGAGAGAGACGAGACATAACCTTTGATTTCTTTGAGGAATTCCAAGGATTGTTGCTCACATGTTTAGGAACTATTAAGTTTTTTTTTTTTATTTGTGAATGAAGATTCATTTAATTTTATTTCACTTTTGGGGGAACTGCGAATTGAATCTAAGATTTGAGTATAGTAAGTATATGTTCTACTGAGTCCTCAAGTCGTCTGAAAAGGCTTGGATATATACAAACTCGAGGCTAAATAATAAGAGTAAAAAGACTTAAAAAATCAGCAGAGACTGTTGATCCTACCACATAATGAATGAAGACAAAACATTCTATGGTTCTGCAACTCATTTTGATGCTGAACTCCTTGGCAGACGAATGTAGGGAAGAAATATATGAGCTTAAAGTATTAGTGAAACTGGGATAAATTCAATTTGACAGCAAAAGCCTTCCATTATGACACTCCAGGAAGACATCCCTGAGTGATATGAGCAGTACCTGTAGACTCGGCTTCTATGGTGATGATAACAGTGAACTTCACTGTGAGAGTTCAAGGCTAATTAGTGACTTTCCAGTGGTAATTACGTAGAGAGTAAAAGGCAACAAGAAATGGAAAATCAGCTTTCTTCACTTAGCTTCTCAAACATCTCGGCATGAAGTAATACTGGGTTACACCAGCACATGAATACTGTGTGAGAGAGAGAAGGGAAGAGAGAAAATTTTACGTCTAAGGAGCTTATATTTGTCATTACCTCATCAAATTTATGCATAAGAAATCTATATTTTAGAGCTCCCAATGGTTCAGAAGGAAAGCATGTCCTGATTTCCTTGTTTTTCTTGTGTTGTGGTATTCTTTAAACATTGTATAACAAGTCCCAGTATTCTTTCTTGTTAAGTTTTTTCTCAGGGTTTTTAAAAAAAATATAGATATGGAGTACAGAACTGTAGCATGAATAATAAAAACCCAGAGACAGATATTGGGGTTCAAGCTGAAGATCAGAAAAGCAAAGCAGCCAACCCTAGAGAGTTCTTACCTCTACCAAGGCTGGGGAGATCCCAGTGACTGCACTCCTGTCTCCATCTGCCTCATATTCCTCTCTAGTGCTGGGATTAAAGGTGTGTGTCACAACCAACCAGCTTCTATAGCTAACTAGTGTGGCTTCTGGGATTAACGGTGTGTGCCACCACTACCTGGCCTGTATGGCTGACTAGTGTGGCTAGCTTTTCACTCTGATTTTAAGGCAAGCTTTATTTGTTAGGTAATAAACAAAATATCACCACATGGAACCCCTCATTCACTTCGAGAAGGGAGACCAAACAGTTTAGCTACTTTGAAAGACAGTTTGAAAGACAATGGCCTGATTATTCAGGACATTGAAAAATATAAAGAAAGCTTAAGCAAAAAAGTCAATCTTTAAACACTATAACATGCATGTATCCAACTACCTTGGAAATGAAGCATGATGAAGTACAAAAACCAGAGGTTGGTTCCCAGAGGTTAGGATGGAACAAGCTATGTTGGCCACCATGGAGACTTATTATTAGTTATGAATGTTTGGTCTTAAGTTATGTTTGTCCCACTAGTTCTTATAACATAATTTAACCTGTTTCTCAGCATCTATGTTTTGCCTCAGGGCTTTTTACCTTTCCTTCATTCTGTATGTCCTACTCCATGTCTGTGTAGCTGGTGGCTGACTGGCACTAGGTGTCTCCCCCTTACTCCCTTGTTCTCTCCTCTCCTCTCCTCTCCTCTCCTCTCCTCTCCTCTCCTCTCCTCTCCTCTCCTCTCCTCTCCTCTCCTCTCCTCTCCTCTCTCCTCTCTCCCTCTACTGCCTAGCTATTGGACATTCAGCTTTTTATTAGATCAATCAGTGGCTTAGGCAGGCAAAGTAACACATCTTTACATTTTACAAATGCAGCATGCACAAATGTAACTCATCTTTCCATAATTAAACAAATGAAGTATAGATAAATGTAATATAACTTTGCTTGGTTTAAGTAATATTCTACAACAGGAGCATAAAGAATTTCATAGGAAGTTAAAATATGCTATATGGTGCTATACTGTTGTATTATTTTATACTATTTTCTAAACCACTTGATGTATAACAGCAAAAGTGAACCTTGATGATTGTGATCATGTGGTGTCTAGGTTCAGATGTAATTGGTGTGCCAGGAACAGTTGTGTCTCACTGTCAAGAAAAACCCTAAACCATTTTAAATGTCATATTCTGTAGGTCTTTGAAAGCTTTGAAGAATATCTATCCATCTCAAATACATCTCTGCATATCTAGAAAACCTAACTAACATAACTATATATTTTGACTATTATAGGTGACTATATACAGTCTGTATTTAATTATGTATTACATTTAAAAGATTTGTATAAACACAATACCCAAACAAGATGAGACATATACATATCACACAATGGACCTCAAATTTGTATCAATAAATGAAAATCCATACCAAGACAAAATATTCATTTCTATATCACAGTCCCTTTTGTTCCCTTAAAAAAGAGATTGGCTGTGATCATTAACCATTTATAACCAACTCCATATAAATGAAAACAAACATTTATAAACAATATTTATGAATGTGGGCATCATTCTCTATAAACTACTTGCTGCTGTTAGGGGGTGCTGTCTTGGGGAATCCTAAGACCCAGAAATCCTGGCTATAGTGCTCTGCAAGGCTGTCTTGTCCCAGCTGTTTTGGATGTTGGATCACCTGGGCCACTGCTTCAGGGGGTCTTGTTCCATCAAACCATATTAGTCTGAAAGGAATCCACAGCTTTTCATTTTCTGTAGAAACACAAATAAAATCTCTTTTCCAAAGTAACATAGCCTTATACTTAAATTTTGAAGTCAAGGCATTTTTAAAATATATGTTAGATTAATCCAGCAGCATTTCTTTTAGCATCTGTTGCTATTTCCTCAGCAGTCAAACAATTCATGGAATGACCCCAAACATAAATGCATGGGCAATACACATTGGACTCATTGTATTACTTAAAAGCAGGAAAAGGGAGCTGAAGAGATGGCTCAGCAGTGAAGGATACTTGCTACTCTTGCAGACGAATTGGGTTTGATTTCCAGTACCCACAGAGGGACTCACAACTGACACTAATTCTAGCCCAGGGAGACTCAACACCCTCTTCTGGCCTCCAAGGCCACTGAATACTTGTGGTACACAGACATACATGCAGGCAAAATACCCGTATACATTAAAAAAAATACAAGAGACAAAATTGGGAAAGATTGGGGCAATAGAGGGAAATATCTGGGAGAAGTTTGAGCAAAAATGTTCAAAATGCATTATATACATGTGTGTATGTTCTCCATCAATTCAAAAAATATAATTTTTGAAAGAAGGAAAAAAATCCTCCACTGTTGGGTTTGCAAACTGATATAGCCGCTGTAGAAATCTATGTGAAGAATTCTCCAAAAGCTAAAAGTACCCTATGACCTAGCTATACCACTTGTTGGCATATACCCAAAGGACTCAATATCCTACATCACAGACACTTGATTGGCCATCCATGTTCATTTTCATTCTATTCACAATAATTAGGAAATGGAATCAATGTAGATGCCTTTAACTAATGGATGGATAATGAAAATGTGCAATTCTATTCTGCTGTTAAGAAAAATGAAACTCACAGGTGAATGGATGGAACTAAAAATATTTCACTGAGTGAATTAACCCATCCCCAGATGGACAAACACATGTCCCCTCTTACTTGTAGACCCTAGCTCCAAAACTTAGATATGGGTAGATAACCCAAAGGAAGTGCAGAAACCAGGGAAATAAAAGGAACCAGAGAAGTGGGTAGAAAGAAGGAGAGAGGGGAAGAGTAGGCCCTAGGAAGGAGTAAAGGAAAAAGATTGAGTACACTTTACTGTGGAGGGGGGAAGGAGAGTAATACAATGGAAGAGAGAGAGCAAATAAAGATAAATAACTGTTTCCAAAGGCATAGGGGGACTAGGGAGACAGTTCCACAGTTAGGATCACAGCTAACCTTCCCCTGTCTTCCTGTCTTTGAATAGGACAAAAAGAAGTACTCTAGCCTACTCTCTCATCTTGTAGTGGTCTACAGAACCTCTTCTTTCTAGTCTTTATGCCAGAGAAGGGTGCCATTCAAAGGCCAAGAAGTTGAGTACACAGGCCTTGCTGATTTCCCTGCCCACCACTTAGCAATAGAGAACCCATTTCTCTCTCTGCTTGCTCTCTGACTTGATTGTGTGCCCTTCATCCATGCCTTCACAATGAAGTGACCACAAATCTCAAGAGAACATGATTTGGAGACTGTTCATTTAGCTGGATATGTGAAGGTTCCTGGATAGTTGGATGCATTTGGAAACAGCAAGGAAGCTACCTGTCTTTTTTTTTTTTCCTGCCCATATTTCCATCTGTATCCTTTTGGAAAATGTGGTGGCCTCTGAAGCTGAAGACAGGTCTAAGATAACAACCAGCAAGGAAATGGGAACTTCATTTCTACAACTGCCAGGAGCTGGCCTTTGTCTACAGTTGTCTCCTAGAGCTTGCAGGAAGGAAAAGCAGGCTGCAGATAGCATCATTTTAGCCAGGTAAGACACAAACAGGACTTTTACTCACTACAACTTTAAAATAATAAATTTGCATTGCCTTATGCCCAACCTTTTGGTTTTTCATTACAGCTATAGCAGACATTTGATGCAAATACTGGGTTTTCTCTAACAACAGTTTTAACAGACATGCTTCTCCTTTGTGCATGGGCTATTGTCTTTCCAGACTTGGATGTGTTCATCCATCCTGTGACTAATAAACTTCTGCAAAACAGTTTAGGATTTGAGGTGACCTCCCTCTTCTGAGATCAATTTCTGCATTACTCAAAATCAGTTAGATTATACTTTTGGTTATAAAATAATAAGGAATTTCAGTGATGAGGTTTATTTCTTACTCATGGAAAACCTGACATGGTCCAAAATGAATTCCAAGGCATCTCCCTTCCAAGAGATGACTCAGAGCCCCATCTGCTTGTATTTCATGACACCATTGAGTCTAATATATATTTTTCAGAGGGCCACAACAGGGGGAGAAACACTGGGGAGTCTCCAAAGATTTTACTTCCTTAGCTCAAAAATGAAACTTCTAACTTTTGTTCCGGGTCCACTGGCCCGAATGAACACACAGCTCTACGCAATTACAAGATCCAGAGTTCTTTATCTGCTTTGTAGTTGAGTAAAGAGAGAATTCGATGTTTGTATCACTAGTAGTACCTCTACTACATTTGTTATTTAAAGGAGTTCAGAGTGATCGAATTTGGAGCTCCAGTATGTTCCAGTTTAAACCTAGCTAGAACACTTCCTGCCTTGGAGACTTTGGAGGAGAGAAGCTGTTATGGCTTAATATGAGATATCTTCCCAGGTTCCCATCTTGACAACCAGGTTTGCCAGTGGCACTAATTTGTTTGGTTCTGGAAGGCTCAGTAGGCAGGTGTGTCCTTGGATTTGTATCTTGTCCCCCAGAGCCACCCCCTCTGTTTTCTGACTGTCATAAGGTGTGCAGCATCTGGTTCATGCTCCCTGCATCATAGTGCTGTGTCTTTCAATAGACACTGAATAAGAAGAGCCAAGGACTACAGAGTAAAATCTCTAAAACTATGAGCCAAAATGAATATTCCCTTCTTGTAGGTGGTCTTTTGTCAGGTATTTGTCATGGCAACAGAAAAAATGACTAACACAAAAGCTATTTGGCTGCTTCCTCTGGAAAGGGAGGGAAGAATTTCATGCTCTTCGTGGGGACTGCTTTCTTTGTCTCCTTCTGGTTCTGAATCCTTTGTCTTTCAGAGGTGATGAAGAATGGGAGAGATGCAAATACAGATGGCTGTCTGTTGGCAGTAGGATGGATCCCAGTATCCTCTGGGGTGAGAATATTGTTGGTGGCCTCCTCCAGTCAATCTTTGTTTGGTTGCTGGTTTGTTTCTAAGTTCCTGGTCCAATAAGGACCATGTGGAGAGCTGAAGTCTCCTCCTGTCTCTAGTTTACTCTGTGGGGTGGTGACTGAATGCTTGAAGAAGCCATTTGGTTTGTTTCCTTCTCTACCCTTTCTGCTTTCTCATGCATGGGAATTTCTGCATCATTTCTAAGTGCCCTGCAAGAGTCTCACAGGGATGGGCTATGGTGAAGATTGACACCATCTCCTTACCTGTGTATTATGCCATTACACCTTTCGTGAGTTGTTGGCTCTTTCCCCACTCTCCACCCCCCAAGTTCTTGTCCATAGTATCCATCTCCATATGAGAATCAAATAATATACTTAATGTTCATTAATGTCCCTAATACTGGGGCTACTTCTCAGTCTTTCCCAAGAATGCCCTCCTCAGCTGCCAGTTCACCAGAGTGGCACAAATTAGGCACAAGTTATGGCAACCAGCTATCTCCAAACTAGATACTTAATGAGGCACCAATCTTTTATCTCCAAGAGTGGTATGCTCCGAGTATCTTCCTTTTGTGGTTATGGGACGAGACAAGAAGTCACCTCCTTTCTCTAACAAGTGGGCAGAAAAAGCCATGGCTGTCTTGACTAATTCATCAATTGGAGATGACTGTGGTTTCCTTGTTTTTCTCTCTAGTACCTCTGGGAAAATAAAATGACCCTAACAATCAATAGAACACATTTCAATGCCATAAGTGGTATAAAAAGTCAGTTCTTTATAGTGCCACCACAAAAACACCACAGAAGTCCAGAGAAAGAATAAAATTAATGAGAACTTGAGGTGTTAGGAAAAGCATTCATTAGTACTATGGGTATAAAGCTATGATGTAACTGGTAACTTTATATGTCAATTATTGTGGGTGTTTCTGGGTGACATTATCACTGGAAGTGATGAACTTTAACAAGACATTGACTCTTCATGGGTCTCTAGAAGACCAACTTTAAGACTGGAAGTATCACCAGCCATTCTTTTTGTGTGCGGGGTCTCACTCAGTTGGACTGACTCCTGTTTTCTTTCTGCGTCTCCATATTGCTGACTGCAGATTTCAGGACTCCTCACCTCTATAATCACATGGGTGAATTCCTTGTAGTTTACATCCCTGTCTCTTGTCATCTTTTCCTAGAGCCCCTGGACTAATAAAACATTTCCCTCACTTAATCCTCAAACTACTTGCTAAGTACAGAGATTGGTCTACTCACATTTACACGTGAGTATATTACAATTCAGGTCACTCAGGTAGAAAGATCTCCAGTGGACTCCTTACCCAGTTGACGTTTGTTGTGCAAAAGACAAAAAAAAAAAAAGTGATTTGGAAGACTGTGAAAGGGATCATGGGAGGGGGGCGCAGTCCCTGGAAAGACTATTAAAGGAATTGAGAGGACATGGCCGACGATTCTAGGCTAATGCCCTTCCTGTGGACAAACCTCACCATGATGTCTACTTGTGTGAGTGCAAAGGAGACACTTCTGCAACAGAATTACAAGAAGAAAAATCCAGGCAAGCAACATTATATGTAAACAAAGTTTCTCTTGAGGATAAAATCATATTGAGGCCTGTTCCATATGGCTTCAACAGAGCTCAGTGTTGGTTTGAGCATTTAATAAAGCACCCATGTCTAATAAAGGATAGATATTTTTCTTAACAGACCTATGAGGAAACTGAAGCTGAAATAAACCCCATGCTGGTTCTCACCTAGATTACCAAAACCGCACCTAGAAAGCACTGTTGAAGTAGTGAGCCCCTCATCGGCTCCTGCAATGAATTCCACTTACCTCCTTTCTGCTTCTATTTAGTTTTCTAAATTTAGCTTGAAGGCTGAGTCAACCCCGTCATAATGTTCCTAATCAGCTGGGCCTGGTTCACTGAAAAAGTACTGCTGTGCCCTCGTGGAAATGACATTAAAGTAGGCAGAAGAAAGAAGTGGTCAAAGCCAGAAACCTGATGAAACCAACATCATGCTTCCTTGGAAAAGCACTGGGGCAGTATTAGAAGATAGTGAGGAGCAGTGGTCCCAGGTACTATCTGTCCTGATCTGATCGCATTTCCATAGTTCTACATTGCTGTGGGAGGCCTCAGAACAAGAAAACAACTTGGAACCCAGGACCATGCACATGGCAGGGAAGTGTTCTGTTGCTGGGCTGCAGCCTGTTCCCTACAATCACCATAAAGAAACATCACAGAGGCTACTATGTTCTGAATGGGATTGAAGAAAAGTAAACAAGAAACCCATTTTCTATATGCTATAGGCAGCATTCAAGAAATAATTTGTCTTGAGATTCTCAGTAGTGTGCAAGGTAATACCCAGAGCTACTGTCACCTCTTGATTTAAAAATAATGAACATATCTATATCTTCAAGGTGCAAGTCCCAGGTGCAATCAGTTTGTTTCTGGTGTGTGTGTGTGTGTGTGTGTGTGTGTGTGTGTGTGTGTGTGTGTGTGTATGTGCATGTATGTGCCTGTGTGTGTGTGTGTGTGTGTGCATGTATGTGCCTCTGTGTGTGTGTGTGTGTGTGTGGAGATCAGTGGTGGACTCCCAGTGTCTTTCTCTCTCTCATCTTATTTCTTTCACACACAGTTTCTTACTTAACCTGAAGCTCACCAACTTGTTAGACCAGCTGGCCAGAGAGCCCCTGGGATCCTCCAAATAGTGTAGTTGGCATTTTCTTTGGGCCACCAACCAATTCCCAAAAAGACACAGACTTATTATTGATTATGAACATTAGGCCGTAGCTTAGGCTTGTCCCACTAGCTCTTTTAACTTAATTTAATCTGTTTTTCTTTGTTTGGGCTTTTTTTTTATCTTATTGGTCTTTTGCCTTTTTACTTTGATTTTTGTTTTTTAACTTTTTATTGTTTATTGTTCTTCTGTGCTTTTATTTTTTGAAAGAGTGAGAAAAACAAAGTTGGGTGGGAAGGAAGGTAAGGAGATTCTGGAAGGAGTAGGAAGAGGGGAAACATGAGCAAAGTATATTGTGGAAAATAAATTCTAATTAAAAATACAACCAAAAAGAAGAAAAAACTTTTTAAAGGGCTGTATGTTATTTCTGTGTTCAGGTAGTTGACCTATATGTGAGGTAAGTGGAAATCCCCTGCTTTATAGAGTGAAGCTAAGATGATATGGTTCGTGTAAATAGATCCATGTTTTGATTAATTTGTATTAGGAAGGATAAAATATATTGTTTAAAACATGAGAAACGAAAGGGAAAGTATCAGTTCAGGACCCCAAGGCCAAGTTCTCCCACAATAGAGACTTTGCCCCAGAGAAAAATGCAGGAGATAGAGGAGCAGGGAGAAGGGGAAGAGGACAAAAGAAAGGGGCAGGGATATTTGTCCCTTGTGGGGACAAAGGATTACCTCTGCATAGAGGGGAAACAGATACGGCACATAGGAAAATGGCAGTTTATAAAGGTAAAGGGGGAAACCCTGTGTTAAGATGAGGTGTTTAATTTTAATTGGACATGTTAATTAGGTGAGCAAAGGGGACTTATTTAAATTGTTTATTTGTTTATGAACACATGTGTTTGTCTGCATACATGTGCCTAGAGTTGGTAGGCTATTTATTTGTTTGTTTGTTTATGTACACATGTGTGAGTCTGAGGTTAGGGGTATCCCTGGAGGTGGAGTTACCAGCAGTTATAAACTGCCTGATGTGAGTGCTGGGAATTGAGTTCTTTTCCTCTGCAAGAACAATACAAATACTTAACCACTGAGCCATCTTTCTGGGCCTCAAAGGGGGCTTTTAATTGCCGGATTTCAATACTTTGATAGCTGGATCTTGGTAGTCAACCACAGGAGGAGGAAGTGGCCAAGTAAGGGACTAGACCTTGGTGGCTAGCTTGAGGAATGTAATCTAATGGTTTTTAGCAAGGCAGAGGGAATGAGAGAGAGGGGCAAGGCCTGCCAGAGCCATGCCCACCATGTTCGAGCTGGCCAGAGTCTCTTCAGGAAATGTCTGTTAAACATTTTCTAGGCATACTGGTTGATAGTAAATATTGTTAGATCAACAATAAATACGAATTTTAAAACACAAACCCTGGAAAACAGGCATGGTGAATGATGCCTATAACGCCAGCACTTGAGAGGTGGAGACAGGTGAATTGCCATCAGTTCAAGGCAAGTCTGGCATAGAGAATACCTAAAAATGCCAGACAGAGACTGGAGAGATAGCTCAGTGATTAAAAGTATACATACTGTCCTTAGAAAGGACCAGAGTTCAGTTCCAAACACCCAGGTGAGGTGACTCACAACCACCGTAACTCCAGCTCTAGAGGATTTGACCTCTCCTGGATTCTGTAGATACTGCATTTATACATACAAGCACACAGATAAATATAAAAACAAAATTAAAAAGAAAATAAAATCTATTAAAAGAAACAAACCAAAAAATTACCCTTGCTGCAAAATATTTCTATCAGGTTATGTTACCTCAAAGGTAATCCTGTGAAAACCTTGTTTAAAAAAATTGTCTTTAAGGCAAAACCTATCAGAGCAGCCTCAGACTTCCTCTAGAAATACAACGTGCTTGCAGCAATGCATAAAATGACCCTAAGAAGTTAAAGGAAGTGAGAACAAGCCTACAGAAAGCCCAGCAATCTTCTATACATACAGTAAACACACAGACATCTTGACATAAAATCTTTAAGGAATATGGATTTCATCATCCCTTTAAAAAGAAATTATTCTAGAGGCAGATGTCAACAAAGCAAGATATGAATGGAGAAAATACAATAAATGGGCCATTGCTGGAACCATTTAACTGTAAGGCTTAGATTAATTCAAATGCCAATCAAATTTGCAACATGAAGGAATAATGGAAATAGCATCAGGGAAAGGAGGAGGGCTGCAGGAAACCGTGCAGGTACATAGTAGGCTTTGTGCTGCAGAGCAATGCCAAAGATGGTATTTATAAACGCAGTAAGGTAAGTCATAAAAACTGAGAGGTATCTAAAATTACAAAGGTTAATGCTGAAAATAATGATATGAGCCACTAGAATATTGAATAGTGAAGGGGAGGAAGGGATGTGGGAAGGAAATGGAAAGAGTTTGTAATACTGTCATGACCATTTGTAATGAAGAGTATTCAAACAGACAGTAAATAATAGTAGTCTAAAATGCAGGACAATTTTCTATGTCCCTGGGCCTAGCCACTTAGGAAGCTAAGGGATAAGACTCATTTGAACACACAAGTTCAGGACTAGGCTGGGCAACACAGCAGCTTCATCTCAAAAATTAATTTTTGTGAATTGAATATATGGTTCAGTGGTTAAGAGCACTTGTTCTTGCAAAGGACCTGGATTTGTTTCCCATCACCCACAATGTGAACACTGTGGTTCATAACCATACATAACCCCAGTTCCAGGGGTTCCCATGCTTTCCTCTGACCTCTGAGGGTACCAGGTATGCATGCTCTATTCCTTCATGCATCCAGGCAAAACATTCATACACATAAAATAAATCTTAAAAATTTTAGAAGTCCATTCTTTTGTGTATGTGTATGTGTGTATACAAATGTAAGTACATACGTGTGTGTGTGTGTGTGTGTGTGTGTGTGTGAGAGAGAGAGAGAGAGAGAGAGAGAGAGAGAGAGAGAGAGAGAGAGAGAGAGAGAGAGAGAGAGAGAGAGAGAGAGAGAGAGAGAGAGAGAGAGAGAGAGAGAGAGAGAGAGTTGATACTGGGTGTCTTCCTGAATCTCTCTCCACTTTATTTTTTTAAAATAGGATCTCTCAATGAGCCTGGAGCTTTTTTTTAATTCAACTAGCTGTACAAGACCCAGGGACCCTCTGTCTCTATCTCCCCAGCATGGGCATTTCATGTATAAACTGCCACACTGCCATACTGACACACTTGGCTTTTTTTTTAAAGCTTGAATCCTGGGATTGAACTAGGTTCTCATGCTTATACAGAAAGCACTTCACCAACTGGCTCTTCTTTCCAGCCCAAATTAATTAATTCATTAATTATGGCACACCCATGCAGTAGAAAGAATTGGCACTTTTCTATATGCACAGATATAACTTCAAAGTATATCAGATTTAAAAGGGGTACATAATTTTTGCATAATTGTGGACAAAGTCTCTCAGAGAATAATTTAAAGGGTACAAGAGTCACTTTGTTTCATGGTTTTGGAAGGTTCTATCCATGACCTTTGGGCAGAGCATCATGGTGTCAGTAGAGTATGGAAGACAGCAGTTCACCTCATAACTAGCAGAAGGACAGAGAGGACAAGGGACTAGCCACCAAGTAAAATTGTCCAAGGTGTTCCTCCAGGTAGGTCTCACCTCCTAAAAGTTTTCACAATATCCAAAGACAGTGCCATCAGTTGGGGACCAAATATTCAATACATGTGCCATTTCACATTCAAACTATAATAGAGGAGGGAGGAAGCAAGGAAAGCATCACTGTGCAAGTTTATCTGGATTCACCGGTATAGATTCACAGGCAAGCCAAATAAGACACAGGCATATATTAATTTTCTTGTAGTATACCAATGCTTGGTGAGGAACAGTCCTTCAAAATTTGTATCTTGACCACATCTTTTTTTTTAATTTTATTTTATTTTATTAGTTCTAGTTAGGGAACAAGCTTATTTCAAGTCCCTTCTCCCTCTCCCTCCCCTCACCCCCAAACATTCTCCCCCACCCCCAGCCCACCCCCTCTTGACCACATCTTACCAACTTTAAAATATAGGCTGTTATTTCTTTTGCTGTAAAAAAAAAGAAAAAAAAAAAAAACCAAAGCACTAAGATCCTGGTTCTGCAGAGTTTTACACTCCTTTGAGGTGAGACAGACAAATGGATGCCTGTAAAGCAATGAGGCAAGTGCTATGAAATAAGAATGTGCTCAGGGCTGTACAGAAACATAAGAGGCTTAATTCTACCTTAAAGGGTTAGAGAAACTGTGTTCTGAATAGCCAGGATGATTTAAGTGGTATTTATAAAACAGTGTCAATCAATACTACTTAATGACTGACTCAGGGTGTAATGTGTGGCTGCAGGAGTTAAAAATGGCTTGCTGGTCCTGGTTCTAGCTACTCAATTCCAAGGCCAGTGATTTTGTTTTTGTTGTTATTCAGCAAACATTTATTATGCCCTCACTCTATCCCAAGTGCTGTGCAGAACCTGAAAATTCCAAGTAGATGAGCAATGGTCCCTGCCCTTGAGAAGGCACACTCTAATACTGTGGCATGGTAGAGAGCATTGATGATCCTAACTGTTCAGCTCTCTAAAGAGAGCATCTATCACATCAGCTTCTACCCATGATGGGGAATTACATATGTAAAATTAATAAAATAAAACCTTATCACTTGTACTTTGGCCTACACTTAAACCCTGGACTCAAATCAGCAACCTATTTTGGGAAACATGGTGTAGGTACATGCAAGCCAAGACAAGAATGGGCTTCTACCTTTGATATTATCTCTGGCATCCTTGCCATTGTTAGAAATACAGCAGAACCTGGCAGTGGTGATGCACGCCTTTAATCCCAGCACTTGGGAGGCTGAGGCAGGCAGATCTCTGAGTACAAGGTCAACCTGGTCTATAGAGTGAATTTCAGGACAGCCAGTGCTGTTACACAGAGAAATCCTTCTGTCTTGAGAAACAAACAAACAAAAAGGAAGTTCAACTGAAAGGAGGCCTTCATGAGGCAATCAAATGGAGACTCTCGTTTCTGATTTTATCATCTGTATTTCTAAAAGATCTATTTATTTTTATTTTATGTGTATGGGTATTTTGCCTGCATGTATGTACAGGCACTGCTTGCATGCCTGGTGCTTGCAGGGGCCAGAAGGGAGCATGGATCCCCTGTCACGTGGATGCTGGGAACCTAATCCAGGTCTTCTGTAAAAGCAACAGTGCTCTTAACCACTGAGCTGCCTCCCCACTCATCAGAAAGAAGAGTGAAAGCACAAACATCATACAGGCCTCTTGCTGTTATTACTTATTTACCAAGTGACTTCAAAGAGCGCAAAATGTCTGAGAGGAAAATGATGGATGCACCTGGTCCCTGGAATGTTCCTTCATCTATGATTTTCTCAAAACTAGAAAAATGTAAACCTTCTTTGCAGTTGACTTGGCCCAGGGCTTAGCAAGGAAACCATCTCAGACAATAGTTGCTTCATTTGTTCGGTTTCTTTGTACAGTGAAGCACTTGGCACTCCAACATGGCAGACTGCCTAAATCCCAGAAAGGACTTCCCTTAGTGTTAGAGCCTCCGGAGGATCTCAGAAAACCTGTATGTTCCTCAGTTAAAAGGTAGAGAATGTGTCCATTCATCTTAAAGGGCTAGGAAAGGGTATCAAAGGGGACATAACCTATAAGAAAGACTTTCTTCTTTTAAATCATGAGTTTAAAAATTACAGACTAGACGGTGTGGTGGTACCTGACTTTAATCTCAGCACCCAGGAGGCAGAGACAGGCAGATCTCTGTGAGTTTGATGCCAGCCAGCCTGGTCTACACAGTGAGTTCCAGGACAGCCAGGACTACACACAGAGAAACCCTGTCTTAAAAAGCAAAACAAAACAAAATATCATAGGCTATATAGAATTTTGTTGCCATTTCATTGGACTTGTGTTCTGTGTTTTTGAATATGTTGAACAGCTAAGATTATCATTTCTGCCCTGATATGTATTGTTCTGGTACAGTGTTGGCCAGGCAGGCCACCAGAATGGGTAGCACAGACTCTCTGAGACTGCCAGTCTTGAGCAGACTGACTGACCAGTTTTGACTTGTGAGTTGGGATGATTGGACCATGCAGTCTTCTTTCTGTAGCTACTTCCCTAGCCATACTAGAAGCCAAGCTATAAAATGAGTTGTTTTTCATCTTGGTCAGAATGAATCACAATGGCAAAATTGACTGTAGAAGTAAGGTCAACGTTATTTTTTCGGTGGGTGAAATTTTGGGCTTCCTGAGGCAGAGAGGGATAATTTAACAGAATCATAGTTTTGTTGCAATTCCATCCACATGGAGCCAGTGAAGGAAAGACAGGAACATTGAGTCTTGTGGAGTGTTCAGTTGGTATTTATGTTGTAAGTTAATACACTTTTCTAACCTCATTTCAACATGACTAAAGCAGCAGCAGGAAGGAATTGTTGTATTTACAAAAATGTTGTGGTCATATGATGTGAAGGATGGAGAGAAATATGAAATCATACAAGTAGATCAGCACCATCAGGCTCATTAAGCAGTGCATATCTTTTCCCACATATTCTCATTTTGTTTTATGTCATCTTGTCATAAGTAACAAGTATGAAGGGACAGCACAGTCATTTGTAAGTCATATCCTGCCCCAAATTGCTGCTGTGTCCTTTCAAGGCCTTCTAATTTAACCCCAGCAACACATGTCTCTTATACATCAAGAGAATGATTATAAATATTCTAGCACTGGTCTGCTGGCCTGTTTTAAGAAAATGCTTTTTATTTTGTCCAGGAATATGTCATCATCTTATTTGTGCTTTTTGAATAAAATATGTAGTAGTTTATCACATCATTCTTCCAGAACAATCTATGAACAAAAGGATTAAGCCTAGCATACTAACCTGTGTTGGCAACAGAGAAGTAGTGTATTAATTAGCTTGTAGCACCTTGCATGGGCCATTTTGTATTTTTCTTTTTTCGTTTTTTTTTAAAGGCAGGGTTTGTCTGTATATCCCTGGCTGTCCTGGAAACTTGCTCTGCAGACCAGGCTGGCCTGGTCACAGAGGTCCACCTGCCTCTGCTTCTCAAATTCAAAGACGTGCGCCACCACTGCTCAGCTTGGGCAGTGTTTTTAAAACCTCCACAATTCTTTTTCACCTCCACAATAAGTTGGATAAATTAATTTTATTATATCCACACAATGATGGTAGACTGCAAACAGGAAGAAACTGAAGACAGAAGCTACAGCAGGAATGAATCTCACAGACATAATGATGAATGAAAAACACCAGCCATATTATTCATGATTAACTTTACATGAGATTCAGAGACCAGCAGAGGCATCTCCCTGTTATTGAGATGGGTGGCCTGTAATGTAGTGGTGGGAATGTGTACACACAGAAGTAACGACTGAAACAGAGTCTGGAGAATGTTCTGGAGGGCTGATGATGCTCTGTATCTTGATCCAGGAGTGATGATGGTCACATGGGTGATTATTATATAAATGAAAATTCCTTGACTTCCACTTAAGATTCCCATGCCTCCTTGTATTTATTATACTTCCTGAGTAGCAAACATCACCATCACCATCATTGTCATCATCACCTTCACAATTTATTTAAGACTCTAACAGTGTCATCCTGTCCGAAGCTCAGCTCACACAGAAAATTCCACTCTCAAGTAAATCATTTGGAATAGTATTAAACTGTCCTTTGCACTTTGCTTTTCTTTGTATGTAGTCTCTATTTAAACTCCAACAACCAATATAACAGAAAGTTAGGGTTTATTTTTTTAAGCAACGACTACTACACAGTACACAAATCCAACCCTTGAACCATTTTCTTTATAATCATTTTCTTTGGTTCTCAGGGCCTCCAAGTTGTTTTGGTTCTCCAGCAGACAATAACCAAGACACAAGGTTAGGGAGGGAGACCCTGGGGCGAAGACACCTCATGTCAGACCTATTTGTTAGCTGCCCACTTTTCAAAGACGCATGTTTCTAATTAAGGCAAACTGGAATAATGGGCCAGTGGTGACCTCTTCATTTCCAAAGGACAGCATGTGAAGTGGTAGGTAGAAACCTTGATTAATGGGTCACTTTAAACTGGGAAAAGAGACATGCTGCCCTTTACCCTTTCCCTAAAGAGGATGCAGTGTGGTCTTTTGCTACAGTCCAGAGTGTTAACCTGAAGTTCCTTACCTTTGTTCTTCCCCTTTTGTATTCCACAAGAACAACAAGACTTGATAAAAACTCAAGTGAGAGCTGGGCAGTGGTGGCACATGTCTTTAATCCCAGCACTCAGGAGCCAGAGGCAGTCAGCCTGGTCTACAGAGCAAGGTCCAGGACAGGCTCCAAAGCTACAGAGAAACCCTGTCTTGAAAAAAGAAAAAAAGAAAAAATGAAAAAATAAAAACAAAAACCCAAGTAAGGGACTGTTTGAATTATAGATGGCGCTTCCACCTTTCTTTTTGGCTAATATTGATTTGCATAACACTGATACTTCTGGGGAGGAATTTGGATCAGAGTCTGTAGCTGAGAAGTGTTCAGGGACCCATATTCTAGTGAGAGCTTTCACAATTAGGTGCAGGCATCCTTTCATGTTACTCTCGTGCCTCTCTTCTTGATAACCTGGAAGCCTGTCTGGGAGAGGCATTTTTCTTCATTCTCTCTGTGTTCTAGTAGGCATTGTGGAACACGTTTTGAGAAGCCATAGTCAGTAGAGTGGCCTACCTAACATGTGAGTTCCAGTATTGAGATGCCAGGGAACTTGGAAAAAGAATGCAGATTCCAACTGGATGCTGGTGGTGCACACCTCTAATTCCAGCACTGAGGAGGCAGAAACAGGTGGATCTCTGTGAGTTTGAGGTCCAGGACAGCCAGGGCTACACAGAGAAACCCTGTCTCAAACAAACAAAAACACATCAACCAACCAAACAAGCAGAAAGATTGCAGATTCCAGGGATGGAGCTAGAAAAAATGTTCCTCAAGGGACTCCCTATTATCTGTACAGCAGAGAACTAGCAGTCAGACCTGCCCCAGAGAATGATAAGTGTCTCTTTGCACTGTAAACCAAGAGGGGATAAGCCATATCAATGGCCATAGGTCAAAAGTAGAGCCATTTATCCTCTTTCTTCTCTCATCCTTCCCACAATTCTGGAGAAGTAGGTCCAGATGGGCAAGGGGCAGAGGGCAGTGAACAGGAAAGTATGTAAGAGTCAAATCCTGTGGTACCAGCTTCTCCTTTAAAGAATTAAGGAACCTCTCTGGGCACATACTAGGGAGAGGGGGACTCTTGAATATAAGTGGAGGATTACCTGGTCTGAGTTATGATGTGGAGCAAAGTACCAAAACTGCGCTAGTATGGCTAGCTGCTTACCACAAGCTTCCCCTTTGTGCTCTTGTTCCTACAATCATCTTTTTTTTTCTTAAAAATATACTTTTCATTAAAATAGAATTACATCACTCCCGACCTCCTTTTCATCCTTCCAGCCTCCCCCCCACCCCAGGAACCTTTCCTTTCCTACTGACATTTTCACTGTGAATCTCTCTAAAACCATCAATCAATTAATCCCTCCATAACCTTGCTTGACACCCTCCAAAGGACTCACAGGGCACATATACGCTTTATGCCCAAAGTCCTTTCTGGTGTTCTTAGTAGATTTGGCTCTCCACTGCCTTGGAGTCCTCAGTTCTGCTTACTTGATGTCTTGGGTACCTACCCTGGAATAGGTCAAACACATTCTCATCATGGATTCCTGCTGTTCCCACCTGATGGACATGTTTCTTCCCAGACATTCCTGTTTCTCTCTCCATTTAGGTTCTACTCAAACATTAAATCCCCAGAGAGGCCATCTCTGTTCCCTGTCCATATTAACAGTCTTCCCTGCCTGCTTCTGGAAGTCTTTTTCATTTCCTTTACCCAATAATTCTTAGCATTTTAACACCGGCTGACTTCTGTGATTGTATCTAACTTCATCAAGGAAGTGACTTTGTCTTAAATTTACCTTAGAGTCTTAGGCAAAGACTAGTGAGTGTGTCTGGAACATGAAAGCCTTCAAAGAAGTGTCTAAGAAGCCATTAAGAAGAGGGAAAAGGAGCCTCAATGAAATCATATTGTATTTAGGATTTAGAAAGTTCAACTGTTTATATGGTACTATATAGAGTGATAATTACCTCAATATTACTGTGAGTACCTGATGTAACAAGACTACTTTGATTGTTTTTTACACATATATAAAACGAAATATTTAGTCTCTAAAACTTGGAGTGAACTCTAGTGTAGAGGTTTGTGGACTTCTTTGATATGGCCATACTGTTTTCATAAGCTCCTCTCAAAAAAATGTAACATATTTTCCATCCTTTGTATTTGGATTTGAATTTGTGAGTTTCTTTGGTCAATAAACTGTGTGAAGTACTCTCTTAAATTGGGACTAGCTTTCCTTGCTGTTGGAGGTTGTGGCTTGCTTTATGGAACCCATGCAGAAGCATCCTGTAGTCTCACATGTGTGTGGCTGCATGGCAGAACTGCTGAATTGATTCCAGTCCCAGGATCTTATCCAGAGAAAGGTAAGCTTTAATTGTTTTAAGCTACTATGTGTTGGTGGTTTTGTTAGACATCAAAGACTAACTGACTGTATTTGAGTGCTTTATGTACTAAGTTCTAGTGTTAAGAACTGTCAATCACATAAATGATAGTTTCTAGCTCACCTTTCTGCGGATGGTACCCGAGCAATATAAGACATACAAAGGTAGCCTTGAGGAACTGGGTTTGAGTTTAGCTACACTATTTATTTACCGCACAACCTGGGGCAAATTGCTTACCCTTTCTGAGCCATAGTTTTTTCACACATAGGGAGAATAGGCCTAAAATACTGCCCTAACCCCTTACTTCCCAGTCTCAGCCCAAGACCACCAATATAATAATAAGTTGCTAAAAATGCAGAACATCAGATTTTACTCCTGCCTTGCCTAATGAAAATCGACACTTTAACAAGATACCAGGCAATTTGTGTGCCTAGTCCACTGTATCCCGAGAAGCACTGCCTTACCACGCTGGCATGGGCCCAAACCAATGCATCTTGAAGGTCCCTGACCAGCGAAGTATCAGCTTTCTCTGGGGTCTTTTGTGTCTTTTTGACCTTGCAGGAAAAGCTGATCTAGGTTTGTGAATGTTTCTCTGAATTCTGTCACAAGCAGGCTGGCCCAGTGTTGAGAAACCTCTTTCAAGGCTCACTAAAAACTGAAGCTTTGTGTTTAGCTAGGGAGTGGTCAGTGGCTCTCAGCCCATCATCTCCCTTAAGGTGGTAAATTGTTTTTTCTTTTTTGTTTTGAGACAAGGTTTAGGTTGGCCTTGAACCCACCGTATAGTTTAGGCTGCTGTCAAACCCATACCAACTGGGGTTTCAGGCATGTGCCATCACACTACTTGGTCAACTTTTGATGGCTATTCACTGTCTATGCCTGCGGGAAATTGCCAGGACGAATCAGAGGAACGAGTGTTTTGCATTTCTAACGTTTGTGCCCACAGTGCCTGTTCTGCCCCTTGCCCTAACACCATGTCCCTTCCTCCTCATTTCTTAAGCTACCCTTCATGCCAAGCCCTTTCCTCTTGACCCGCCAGACCAGCTCAGGCAGCTGAGCATGCCCAGTTCAGCCGCGCGCATGGGCCCCAGTCCCCAGTGCGCAGGTGCCACGTCTCCGGGTTTTGGTGGCCGCCGCCAGGCAGGAGGGGGAGGAAGCAGAGTGGCCTCGGAAAGAGGAAGCCCTCGGGGAGTTCCGGAGCGACTCCAGAGTAGGGTCTTCACAAAGGGTGTCGCTGGATGCCCACCGTCAGGCCGCCTGGAGCAGGACTTGGGACATCCGGGTGTTGGTTGCAGGGTCAGGGAGAGGTGGCAGGAGTTGCCCCCAGCATCCCTGGGACCGAAGTCTGGGGGTGGAGTGGAGTGCACGTCTCAGGATCACTTGGGGGAAGACTTTGGAAATCACTTTCTCTCTGGCTCCGTGTAAGCCTGTTGTATGTAGTACTTCCTCCGGCAGATTGTTTTTCGGGCTCAAAGAATAAAATGCCTATCTCGCAGTGCCTGCTGCAGTGTACATGCTCTCCGTGTTTGTTCAATGTAACAGACGAAAGCGCAGTTCCCGCTCCCCGCTCCCGGTTCTGGCTGGCCCGCGCCCCCTCCTCCCGGGCAGGGCACCCGCTGGGTCCGTGGCCACCAGCGCTTGGTGTCCCACTGCGGGATCAGCTCAGTCCCCGCGGGAGCGCGCCCGGACCCTGCACCGGGAAAGCGGCGGCGACCCCGGGACAGCCACCCCCACCCCCCCAAAGGCTGGCCCGCGCGGCCCCGGTCCCCCCCCAGCCCCGCCGGGCGCCGCACTGGGCATGCTCCGTAGCCTGGGCAGGTTGGGGCTGCGAGGCGACGGCTTGGGCTCCGGAGGCAGCGTCGCGGCCGGGAGCAGGGGCGGCGGGCCCGGGGCCGCACGGGGCCCGGGTCGGCGGGAACGGCGGGTGGCGCCCCGGGCAGCGGGCGGCCGAGGTGAGCGCAGCGGGGAGGCGCAGGCCGGTGGGGGGCGGAGGCGGCGGAGGGCGGGGCGGCGCCGGAGGGGCTCGGCGGCCGCGGCGGCGGCAGCGGCAGCGGCGGCGGCGGCGCGGCGGCGGGGGAGGGGGTGCGGCGCGCGAGCGGCTAAGGAGCCGCGCCGCAAACAAGCTCTCACACACGCGCGCTCACACACACTCACACACGCGCGCGCACACACAGCGGGGCTCCCGGAGGCGGCGGCGGCCGCATCCCCGGCAGCGACTCGCATCGAAGTGACAGGTAGGAGAAGGCGCTTCGGGTCCCGCCCGGGGATGCTCCCGCCGCTCCCGGCCCGCCGGGCTACTCGGCTTCCCGCGGGTGCGTCCCGGACGCGCGCGCGCGCCCCCGGATGCCCTGTCGGGGACCCGGTGCAGGTGCGGGGTGCGAGGCGCCCTGCGCGGGGAGCAGGGGACCCCGCCGCCACCCGCCTCCCCGGCAATCATCTGCTACTGGGTTTCCTCTGCCTACCCGGACGTTCACCCGCTTCTGCGCTAGAAATAGCTCGGCTCGACGTGTATATGATTATTTTGGTTGGAATAGTTGGCACTGTGCAACGCATGTAAATGTGTGTGCGTGTGCATCTTCAGCGTCTTCTGGGGACAACTCACGAATGATTGAGCGTTTCCACTTGACACTGACAGGCTAAGCGCTCCTTCAGGGCACTATTTGGGCCTCCTAACAGCATGTAAATGAAGGTTGCTTTATTTTCAGAAGTTTAAAGTTGTTTTTCTTAGTCAATTGGACCCTGTCTATATTGTACAATATTTCCGAGTTTAGACTTTGTAAACTACTGAATCGAAGCGTGAAAACATAGATTTCTCCAAATGAACAACTCTAGAGTCATAAAACCAGTATTTTTTTTCTAGAAAGAAAGGCAAGCGTCCATTAGATTTCCACAAATATGCATGCATTTGAGATATGACTTAGAAAAAAAAAACTTACCATAGTGATTCTTCCTATTTTTCTAAAGCAAGGTGCTTGAGATTTAATTTGGGACAAAATATTCGTGGGCGGTCGCCATTTTTTAAAGCATAAGTGATCCCACCACATGGTGGTCCATAAATGTAAGTTTTACATTTGTAGAGATATGTGTTAAATGGTTTGGTTGGCAATAATGTCCAAACACAGGCAGGTGTATAAAGCTTTCAAAAAGAATTAAATTTCTCCTTTAAAGAGGAATCAGATCATAAAATAAAGATGACCAGGAAGAGCAACCAGTGACTTTACCTGGCCATACTCCCATGAGCCCCAAAAGTGAGATTTTGTGTGTGTGTGTGTGTGTGTGTGTGTGTGTGTGTGTGTGTGTGTGTGTAAAATTTTAACTTATTTATTTATTTTTTAGTATTTTCAGGACTGATGGTTTTTAAGAGATGCATTTGACCTGAGACTCTAATGTCTTGAGCCCTTCAAACTTTGATAACCTAAGTTACAGAATCATACCAAGGATCAGAAATTCAGCTCACCAGGACTGTGTGGTGTAATCCCTGGCTGTCTGTGTTATGTAATCCTGCATTTTTTTTCCACAGAGCAGTCTTGCATATTTTTCAACTGGTGTATTGATCTATTATATCATCTTTTAAAACTGTAGACATTTAATAAAATGACTGATGTCTTGGGGGAACAACTGTAAGAAAAATTGCATTTAAAATGGAATAGCATTTTCTGAGCATGTTGATGGTCATGCAACTTTGCTGGCAGAACTAGTATGTCTGAACATGGAACAGTACACTGCAAGGTGTTGTGTATTAGGTTGATGATTGTGCTTCCCTCCAACTTTTATTACTCAGCCATCAGAACTTAGTTTTGATTTAGCTTTGATGATATCACTACCAAGCTCTGAATTAATTGCTGTGGAAATGCTGTTTTACAAGTAACTGTCAAAACAGAATTTCAAAGACTCCATTTGATCACAGAGAACACATTTACATCTGTTGGAATAGTTCTACTTTTATTTTACAAATGCACACCCACACAGAAGGGCTTCCTACTGAAATATTCTTTTGCAAGCTTTCTATCTGTGTGCTTTAAAATGTGGTGGATGACGTTAAACTTGCATGTCCCGGAATCCAGGCTGTGTGCTTGTTGTCATATCAAATAGGGAAATACAGGAATTTAAAAAAAAAAAAAAAGCCTTGAAGGTTTCAAACAAGCTTTTGAAGAGGTGGATTTTAAAGATTTGTATCACCCAGGAATATTTCATTCCATCCCCAACAGAGACCCTTTAGCACTTGTGCTATGTGTGTGTTTGTTTTCTTTCCAAGAATGTTTCCATCTGCCTTTAGATCAATGTATACTGCTGATTTGGGCAACGAGGAACATATTTGGCAATCCTACTGAACATAATATTTTCTTAGGCTATTACTAACCCCTTTCAGGATTTGATTTACTGGTAATTGAATGACTTAAATTCCTGCCTTGCATTCATGCTTACCTACTACCCTTCACGTGAAATTGGGTTTATGTACAGCTGTGGTGTTGTTTGTGAGCCCATTATGGTGGCATGCTAAGTTGTTATAGGCTGGGGTATAAGCTTCTGTGGACAGTGTCTGGTTGTCATCCCTGGTTTTTCAGATGCAACTGGCAAATCCAAATGTCCGAATTAATGAATGATTTTTGGTGGATTTTCATAAAGTGGATAGTTAGCTACTACATTGAACTTTTTTGTAATTTTAAAATCTGAAGTTGCAAATAAATTACATATTTTTGGACCAGAGCAGTTAGGTAGTAGTGCTATGTGAAGGAATAATTTTTGTAATTTTCACACTTTCAACAAATGTCCTAATAGTGAACTCAAAAATTTGGGGGAAAATATAAATATTACTTGAACAATCAAATTATGAGGCAGATTAGGACTCCGTTAATATCATCTGTGACCACTTCCAGAGTCAGAACAAAACAGGATGTTTATTAGCAGGGATGACCCAGGCCTTGAAAACACTATCACCGTGAGTTCTGTAAAAGTAAGAAGCTTTGCATTGGATACTTAAAATGAGGTCAAGGACCTATGAGGATGTTTAATGGCCACTATTGGTAGTTCATGTTCACACTGAAGTTTGTAAATAGTTACTTTTTGCTTCCTATGTGGATGTGTCTCTGGAAGAGACCTACCTACCTCTTGAGAAATAAGGACATCTTCCAGCGCTGACAGGCACCTGGTTTTGCGGCTCATATTCGAATGTTAGCCTTGTTTGCAAGGCTACTACTTAACCCAGTGCTGTCCATGTCCACTTCCTTTTTCCCCATCATACTCAGGGTGTAGAATAACCTTGCTTCTATTCCTTTGTATTTGCTCTTCTGTTTAATAGTTTTTGCCTTTGATAAACCTCCCCTTGAAAGTACAGCTGCTTCCTCAAGCTGTAATACTGTTTTCTAGTTCTGCCTTTGAGTGTTCATGCCTCCAGCTCTTTACCTCCATCAAATATAAGAATATGTTTACTTGGCCTGTGGTGTAGCGGGACTAAAGTGCAAATACAGCAGTGATTGCCAAAGTGACAATCTTGCATTGTCCTCGTATTTAAATCTGCTTTCAAAAAGTCAACCCTGGCGATCTTTATTTGCAAAACCCATTTCACATGAACTCGAACCTCACTTTCTGAGAGCCTGGCTGGGTTTTCCTCTCTTTGGATGCTGTTGTCCTGTGGAAGGTGTAACCAGAGTTCCTGGAGGGTGGTACTGATGCCCCCCCCCCCTTTCAAATGTTACCCAGGAGATCATTTTGTTTGAGAGAATGAATGGTCAGCTTTTAAAAAAATTTCCCAGTTTGAATGGTGCCTTTTCTTTCCTTTATGGAAATGAAATAAGTGGGTAGGACATAGGTGAGAAGAGTGGTCTTCTGAAGACCCCTCTCACAGTTGCTCCTTACAAAACCTGCAGTGAGACTCTTATACACCATGTGACCACAGAGCGTATCCCCTCTCCATGACTGGGAGTCTCCCACTTGACTCTTCTTACTTGAGCCTCTGGGGAACTCCACCTCTAGCTACTGAGAGGGACAGGCAAACAGTCACTTGTTACTCCAGTATACACCACCCTTGCAAAGCATTCTTTTCCTCCTAAACAATTAACGGATGTTATTTAGCTCCTTAACTCAGATGAGCTAAAGTAGCCATTTCCTTCGAGGCAGGAAAAGCAGAGTAACTCAAATACAGCTGGCAGGTATTTCATTTTTACTTATTTCCAAGTGACAGTTACAACCCACTCTGGAGCCATTCATTGTCAACCTTTGACATTCCATGGGTTGAAAAGAAGTACGTTTTGTGTGAATTTATTTTGTTTTATTTGCTTGTTATGTTTAGATTCATTTATTTTTATTTGATGTGCATGTGTGTCTTAGTACCGTGTGTGTGCAGTGTCCTAGGAGGCCAGAAGAGGGCGTGGTATCCTCTGGAGCTGGAGTTCCAGAGTGTTGTTAGCTGGCCATGTGGGTGCCAGGAACCTAACCTTGTTCCTGGGGAAGAACAACAAGTGCACTTAGCTGCTGAGCCATCTCTCCAGCCCCATGCAAGTTCATTTTAAAAATTTTCATTTTGATAAGTATGATTAGTGTTTGTGGTACTTAGTAGTATTTAATTTTACACATTTGAAATATGCTAGAAGAGTCTAGAGGACTCACCAGGCTGCACAAATGATGCATAACCCCCACAAAGTAAAGAACATTGGCCTGAGACATGATCCATCTCAGAGTGGATGGGTGATGGGTAGGTGCCAAATTGTGCTCTGGCATTGCCTTCAGCATGAAGTGGCCCATTTGAGATCTTACAGTGCTGCAATTAGTCATACCTAGCTTCAGTCCTGACAATGTTCCGTGTCAGCCATATGGCCTTGAGTATCCACTCAGCCTTGGTTGACTCCTCTGGTGTTAAAAAAATGCCCCTCCCCATCCCACCCCAGGCTAAGGTGGGTACAGCATGATTGGTGCTGGGGACAGCATTCCTGTTGCTGTGACAACCACTCTGCCCCTTTCTCCCACTAATGCTACTAAGATCACTGTCCACAGTTCTTACTTTCCTCCATCAGGGGCAGATGACAATTGGCTTATTCTTTAAAGCCTGCCCAGAGGAAGCTATTTTAAAACTTTGTAGGGCATGCTTGCACTTCCATCCTGCAGTCAGAGAAAGTTCCAGTGACCCCATAGGCCACCTCCTGGTGCCAGAGCTTCCCCTGGATTCACCTCACCCTGTGACTGCATTTGGATAGAGAAATCCGACATCATTCACCTCTAATAGCCTTAAGATTCTGTGACTGTCGGGTTTTGAACTGTAATGCAGGAGCCAGATGCTATCCCTAGGGCCTCTGTCCCTCAGCAAGGCTTTAAAATAGACCATATTAAGCCATTTAGCCTTGCAAGGACAGAAACAGCCATGAGAAGAATTTGGGGACCTCTGATGTTTAGGGGCACATTTTGGCTCCTCATTTTCCCATGGGCATTAGAAGGAACATTCAACTTTTCTGCTCAGGGTAGTATTAACAACAGTAAAGGTGAAAACAAAACAAAACCCGGAAACAGATATTTGTTGAGAACTTAAAATGAGCCACTTCATTTACTGTCCCCAGACACTTTTTCTTTCGGGGACTGTGGAGTAGTAACAGTCTCAGGTTTACATTTGGGGAGAACTTACATTTGGGAGTTTAATCATGTGATAGGGCTTAGAGTTGAGATTAAGATCCAGGTAGATTGACACCTAAAACCATTTTTGTTTTGTTTTTGGGTCTAGCTTTGTAGCACATGCTGCTCTGAACTACAAATCCTCCTGCTTTTGGCTCTCAAAGGCTGGGATTATAGGCAAGCCGCATGTTAGCCCAGAACTCCCTCCAACTTTAAAACCATGGTTCTGTGTTACCTGTATTTGGTATGGTGCATGCGAAAGGATTTTTTTTTAAACCATAAAATATGGTGTGGCAGTTATTTTAAGTGACTGCGCTGAGATGCAACAGATATGCTTCTGGCAACAGCCATGAAAAAAGATGGAATCACAGAATAACAAGTTGAGGATAAAGCCCCGTTTCCTCATCGGTTCTAGAGGCTTTTGTTTCTACAGTTGCAAAGACTGGAAGTTGGGGTGAGGGACGTTAATAGATGCTACTTCGGTGGTGGGGGAAGGGGAATGAGGGAGGGGGCGACTTTTGCTAAAAATCTAAGATCAGCACTCAAGGGCCAGTTTTCACCTGGCAGTTGTATGGTTTCAGTGAGGCTGTGGTAGCCTCTGGTTTAAGCACCAGGTAAACAGTATACACAGATGCTGCTGAACAGGTGTGGGGACCTTAGGTGTGCCCTGTGTGTGTCCCTTTCTAGGAGCAGCTGTCAGAAGGGTCTGCCTCTGCATGCACGTTTTAAAAAGGGAGTATTGAGAATACAGAGTATTGGGAATATGCATTCTTCTCACTTGAAAGTGCTCAGATGGGTTTGGAGAGATGGTTAAGAACATTGGCTGCTCTTCCAGAGGATCCAGGTTTGATTCCCAGCACGCATATGGTGGCTTAGAACCATCTGTAATTCAGGGAATCTGATGCCCACTCTAGCCTTTGTGCGGACCAGGCATGTACACGGTGCACAGACATGCATGCAGAGTACTCATACACATAAAATAGACAGTAACAAACTGAAGTAAATAAACTAAAAAGGGCTGGGAAATTGGGCTGAGGAGATTGCTCAGTTAGTAAAATGCTTTCCACGTAAATATGAAGATTTGAGTTAGATCTCAAGAATCATGTAACAAAGCTGCTTGTTACCACAGAGAGAATCCCAGAAGCCGGGGAGGTAGAGACAGGTAGAACCTGGGCCTTGCTGGACAGGCAGGGCAGCCCAATCATCGATCCCCAGAACAGTGAGAGACCCTGTCTCAAAAAACAAAACTCAAGGTTGTTGCAAAGGAGGGATGACCTTTGACCTCCGGCCTCCAATTGCATACACACTCCATATTTTGGTGCCAAACCGGACACATTTGTGGCAGGAATTCAGACCGGGAGCTCCTGTGCTCCTGTGTTCATCCTTTTGTCAAGTGTAGATTCTCAGATGCACCATGCCCCTGAAGATGCCATTCATTTTAGTTGCCTTTTAAAACTTTTTTTGTCTTTTTAAAGATGGAGGGTTTAAATTTGGTGTGTAGTCCTTTATTTTGAGTGAGTATAGAGTTCAGATTCTGAATTTCTGAATTTCTCTCTCCCCATTTTCTAAGGTAATGGCAAGAATGTAGAGTTGAGAGAGGTGGGATATTGTTTTCTAACTCATTTCTTGGACAGAGCTATGGAATGTGATCAATTTGGCATAGAGAGACGAGTAACTTCTCTTATTATGGGTCATAGAGATTCTCTTGCCTCTGTCACTGGATTGAATTCTGTCAATCATGGGATGCCCTTCCTGTATCTACAGTTGCTATATTTATCCTGAGCATAGAGAATTTAGATCTGTTTCTGCAGGTGAGTGTTTCAAGGTGTGCCTGCCCTAATTTTTCCTTCCCACTCTTCAGTGGGAGATCAAATAAAAGTGAGGTCCCTTGAGATGGGATTCTCCTTTATCCACAGATGTTTAAGTTTTTGTTTTTACTGGATTCTAAACTGATGTAAATGATGAACTATTATGCTCCAGTTGAAATGACAATGCAGAAATACAGAAGCAATATATAAAGTAACTCTTTCCCACCTACACCCTCCCCAGATATAACCATTGGCAACAGCCTCAAGTGTCTCTCTACCCTCCTTCAGTCCATTCATTTACATACTTAAATACATATCTGTGGTTTTCTTGTTATATAAGTTGGATCATACTGTACATGCTGATGCCTTTTCTTATTATATAAACTGGATCATACCACTGCTGTCTTTCTGTGACTTGTTTTGTCTTCCTAACTGTGTATCATGCTAATTTTGTTGTCTGTATACTGTTAGCGCATCTTTGTAACATGCAGTCTGATATGACATAATCTTGCAGTGCTTAAACACCAGGCTTTATCCATTTTCTCACAACTTTATGGTGAAAGATTTCTTCTCATTGGTCTTCATGAATATGTGTGAAAAATTCCTTATTACTAGATTCCAAGAAATAGAATTATTTGGTCAAAAAGGCATATGCACTTTTAAAATTCAGAGGAAACAGTGTCAAATTGACTTTTAAAAAGTTCCCCATGGAATTTCTTTCTCTCAGAACCTCAGGTTATGCATATGAATAGATCTTCTAACCGAACATAGCCTGTCACATTGCTACAGAGCTTTACTAATTCAATTAGAGTTCAGTTTTATGCTGAATACCCATCAATAATTTTAGAAATAGATCATGGACTTAAACTAGAGTACTTAATATAAAAGTATTCTCTAGTTAAGAGGGCAATGTGAAAGCACTTTAATAAAGAGATACTTTGTAGAATCGGAGTTAAAAGTCTGTTTTCTGATCATCTTGGTTCACTTTGAGATCTTCTAGCAGGGACAAGCCATAGTGTCATGAATTTGTGTTCAGACAATCAGGGCCCACAAAGCTGTGCATAAAACAGATTGATATACTGACCTTTGACGATTAAGCTAATTTGGGAGCTAAAAATGGCTCTCTGGGCCTTTTGGTAAACTTAGATTTGCTAATATAGCCTGCTTTCCATGTTATGGGTTCTGAGTCCCTGTGTTCAAATAATTGCAGGTCAAAATTCTGAAGGGGTAAAGTATCTGTCCTGAACATGTACATACTTATTCCAGGGCGGCCCTCTGTGGCTGAGCTCCATCCACAGTCCTAGATATTTTTTTTGATGGTTATTCCCTGAGCAATACAATTATAACTATTTATACTATATGACGTATCGTACATAATGAGATGGCTTAATGTCTAAAGGAGGATATATAAGCAAATGCCACACTGTTTTATCTAAGGGACTTGAGTAGCTGTGGAATCCTGGAAGTACAAACTTCTGTGGACACTGAGCAACCTGAATGGAGTTATCAAAATATCCCATCAGCTAGGGTTGTTAATACTTATCTGTAAGCTTAACACCCAGGAGGCTGAGGCAGGAGGATCTTGAGTTTGAAGCCAGTGTGGGTTACGTAAGCATGACTCAGTTTCACTACGAAAGTCTCCAAATGCAGCCCAACCCAAGCCAACAAAAATGTAAACAAGCCTGAAACAAAAAAACAAAAAACAAAAAACAAAAAAAGAAAGAAAAAAAAAAAAAAAAAAAAACAAAACCCGGAGTCTGTAATACCTCTCCTAAGAGATTTGGAGGGATCAGAGGGATCAATGGTAATGCCTTCTTACTGACTTGTTTAGTGGGTACCTGAAGTTAATTTTCATTTGTTTGAGAAATGAATTGTACACAGAGGACTACGTACCTTAGAGACTACATTGTGTATTCATTTCAAGACTTACTGGGAAAAACCAGTAAATCTAGGTCACTGATATTGGACTCTTTTAAAATTGACAGTTTTGATAATTGTAATTATTAACAACAATATAAATCCACTTAGTAGTTGATTTTCAGAATTTGAGGGCATGCCCACAGGAGCTGGAATTACCTTAAAGCCTTTCAGGGTTGGGGGTCAGATATCCTGATGGGAATGTGTGGCAGGAAGATGGAATCTTGTCTGTTTTCTAGAGATGGGTCTGAACGCTTCATCTGTTCCTCCAGATACCCATTTTAAAACAAACTTCTGGTTAGCTTGGCAGTGACATTCAGATCCTGATTGTATGCCTTCTGCATGTTTATTTTTACAGCACTCTGTGAATTGTAGAAATGTGGCAAGATTCAGTAGGGTTTCCTTGGCATTGAAACCTTATGTCTGTGCTAGGTTTGCTCATGGAAACCTTAGAGTATTTCACAGTTTACAGACAATTTCTTTTGACAATGTCTGTGAATACTCACTCTTCAAACCTGTGCCTCAGGACCTGACTAAACCAAGTCCTTTGGGGAGGGTTCTAAAAAGGGACCTTTTAGAGAATGTGGGCAGGTATAGGAACACAATGAGGGTGAGTGATAAAGGGCAGCCTAGCAAGGAAGACAGTGGGTTTGTGACTGTTTGGAGGGAAGGAGCAAGAAGGACCATTCATCAGGCACTGTGGGGAAAGCAGGAATGTGATTATACCTACCTCTGTCACTGAGATAGATGAACCCACATAAAGTCACAGGGCAATGATGGGCAGTGGAAAGGAGTTCGTATATGGTCTGGAGAGGTGAACGTAGAGCTCAGCTACTCCCCGTGGTAGAGTAGGAGGCACATGGGTTAGATGTCAGGTCAGGGCTGAAAACCTGGAGTCTGTGTTATGAAAAAGAAAGTAAAACTTTAGCTGCGACCACTAAATTGAAAGTTGAGATTGTTCCATAGTATCATATGGGTGCTTTCTGTCAGACTTGTGGTCATCCTTGGAA